>NW_007730133.1:177261-182292 GCF_000696425.1 Galeopterus variegatus
AAAGTGTCATTTTTCCCCAGTTGAAAAATATAAAATCTCATAGCTACATGTCACCTAACACACAATGTATATGTGGATCCTAACATGGTATCTCTCTTTAGAATGCTCTATGTTTGTGTGTACATGTGTATACATGTGTGTGTATGTGTGTATACATGTGTGTTGGGGGTGACGTTGTTACAGAATGATTCAGAGTGACTACTAGGAAAAATTGAGAAATCAAAAACAATATAATCTTTCATGTAGTTTTAACATGCTTTTCTTTCTCTCTTTCAGTTCTACTTTTATTCTCCCACATCAATGAATTGTGAAAGGGCCCAATTATATCATTCCAGAAGAATTGATTGCTGGTGAGTGGGGAAGAAACCGACAGAGAAGCCTATGAATTAACATTCAAGAAGCAGGAAACCAGTTTTTTTTTTTTTTAACCCAGTCTTGAAAGTTAGGATCTTCTGACAATTCTGGCCAGAACACACAGAAAGGCTGAATGTAACAGGGACCTGGAGACCAGCACATTAGCTGCCAGTAGATTGAGATTGAAACATCACACTAGAGAGATTTATTTGGAAGGCTGGACTTCGGGGTGAAGGGCATGCATATAAAAAGACATGAAGAAGAATCTGGCTCCTTCCAAATATACACTCCTAAATTCTGATGAAAGAAAAAGTGTTGACAAACCCAGACTCTGGACCCTAGCTTTTTATGTTCAAACCCAACTGAGAAAGTTACTTACTTAACTCTCCTCAAATGTAAAACGAGACTAATTAGAGGTTCTACATAATAGGATAGGATTAAAGTAGTAAATACTTATAAGTGCTTAGAGCATCCATGGTAGATGCATGAGCCCTGTACATATTTATTAAATAATAAAATAAAAAGAGATGTATGAGATGTATAGGTAAATAGGTATTATCAATTAATTTCATGTGACCCACTACATGAATACCTCTTAGAACATTCCATAAGCCATGTACACCTCCTTCTTGCCCTGATTTAGTATGGGAATCTAAAATACTGAAGGTCACAGTCTTCTGAATCCCCAAGACGTTCCCCATCCCTGCCTCCAACAATGGGGGCACAGCTAAACCTAACCTCCAACTCCTCAAGGAAGCAACAGGAACAGCTGGAGCAGGAAATGTGATTAAATTAAGGTCCTGCCAGTACTTCCTCATGCTTATTTTCAGAATGGTTTAATTAAAGTTCCTGACACTATGAGAGCTATTTCTGTTCATCTATTCAGAGATGGTTATGGAGGGAAAAAAACTGAAATAGGCTGTTTTAGTCCATTTGTAACAATATAGTTGTACAATTAAGCTGGAAGGGTACAAAGAAAGTTAGTCTATATAATTTTTCCTTTTACAGAGGTATTCATTAGAGAACAAACTGAGGCCTCAGATGGAATAATGTTCAGACAAATCAGTCAGAGGAGAACATAGTTTCAAATGTTCAATGTGGGCTCAATGTCCAAAATTTTAATAGTGTCCCTATTTTATTAGTAATTCATTCTTAAAAAGCTGCAGAATGGTTAAACTGAACTAATTAATGCACTGCTTATTAATTACTATTTATTATTACTGATATTATGCTTAAGTATTTCTATAGATTATAAATATAAATGCATTATTTTTAATAACTAAAATGACAGAAACTAAATAATTATCTGGAAAGGGTTTGGATGCTCCAGTTAATTATTATTTCTATACTGGGAAATGGATACTATATATCAGAAAAAAATGTCTAGGAGCCATTGAAGATTTCTGAAAGAAGCTGAAAAATCCATAGCATGGCTATGAATTCCAAACAGTTTTTCTGCCCAGTCTCAAAGAATCTGGTCAGGTCACAGAGCTCGTACATCTCTTCCCGCAGCCTGGAGCCAACTATTTATTCAGCCTGCAATGAGCCAACTCCAGTTGTCAGCTGGCCTGAGCAGGTGAACAATGACAGGACTTGTCGGTCACCTAGAGGGCAGCAGCTGCTCCGAGTTCAGAAGGGGCCCGAGGACGGAGTTCCAGAAAGCAGCATCTTCCTGCCCACATGGATCTGTATTTGGCCTCCACACACCTGGGCCAGGATGTTGGGCTCCATCCATTATGCCAGTGATCACACAAGTCTCCAGCTTCCTGGGGAGCTAAGGTGAGGAATGCTTAATTGCACTACAAAATAGCTTTTGCAGGAACAGATGTAGCCTTTCACATTCTAGTGACTTTGGTGAGGGGATGGGAAGAGGAGAGAGGAGAGAAGAGAAGGCTGCAAAAGAGAAGACCATAGAGGGTTGGGGGAACCTACAAACCTCCTAGAGTTTTGTCTCATTTTTCATCTGTCTCTATCACGTACAAGTGGCGCCTGGAGAATAAAAAAATGGCCTGCATGTAGGGATGCAGCTGTCATTTGACAGATGTTCTTTACCATGACTCACTCACAGAATGAAGACAGCATGCACCTTTTTGTTTTTTACATTATCGAGGTATAACGGACATTCTATAAAATGTCCATATTTTAAATGCACAATTTGATGAGCTGTGATATGTACAAACCATAAAACCATCACCCCAATCAAGATATGAACATATCCATCACCCCCCAAAACGTCCTCAGGCCCCACTGTAATCCTGTCTTCCCTCCCTGCCCCCTTCCCAAGGCAAATATCTGCTTCTGGTCACCAAAGATTAATTTGCACTTCCTAGAACTGCGTATAAATAGAGCTGCAGTGTACATACTCCTTTTTTTACCTGGCTTTGCAGGGAGCATACACTTCTTAAATCAAGCTCTCACATCTACCCTTTCTTGCCCCATCTTTCATTCTTCATCTTTCTCTATCTTTAAACAGTTTTGAATCCCAACATCCACCAGCCAATAGGGAAGGTATTTTTAAGCCATTCACACACACCAGAACTCTAAACAGACCATGTGTTATCACTGGCTTGATATCCTGATAAAGCCATTACAAATGTGTCTCCTGTCCCAGACTACTTGACGCCTCCTCCTCACACAGGAATCATGGCAGTCCCTGGTCAGAACAGCAGATAGTGTGTGATGGTTAATTTTAAGTGTCAACTTGACTAGATCAAGGAATACACCAAAACCTGGTAAAGCATTATTTTGGGGTGTGTCTATGAGGGTGTTTCCAGAAGAGATCAGCCTGAGTGGACAGGGTGGTAAAGATTGCCCTGTTTCTGCTGGAGCTGGGATATACTCTTCTCTCCCATCCGTGAGCACCCAAACTCAAGACTCTTCAGCCTTTGGGTTCCAGAACTCACACCAGCAGCACCTCTGGTTCTCAGACCTTTGGCCTCAGACTGAGAATCACACATTGGCTCCCATGGTTGTGAAGCTTCAGGACTTGGACTGAGCCACGCTGCCAGCATCCAGTTTGCAGATAGGGCCTATCATGGGACTCCTCAGCCTTCACAATCACATAAGCCTATTTCCCTAATAAATCCCCTCTCATATATTTATATGCATATCCTGTTGGTTCTGTCTCTCTGGGGAACCCTGACTAACACAGCATGCTATCACAGGATATGAATAACAGGGGATATACCTGGATGCTAGAGCCCACCTATTTAATGCATTTACCTGAATCTATCTTGGAAAAATTTTAAACATGGTGCCTGCCATTTTACCATTAGAGCTTCATTCCTCTGGACAATAGAACAACCCATTTACTAAAACTGTGCATAGATTTTGAGATCACTCTGCCTTGAACCTTTCAGTCAGTCAGTTAAAACTGAATGAGACAATCATGAAAAGACAACTGGGAAGTGAGCACAGGACGGAGATAAGGGTAGTCTGTTAAAGAAATTTAGAAAGCTGCTGTCTACCGTTTCCAGAGCTGGCTCTAGCAACCATCTCTGAAAGCTGGTGCCAGCATTCAAATCTATTCGTTGGGAATGTTCTGCGGTTGGCTGGCTCAGGTCCCTAAGGCCTGCACCTGGGTGCCCACACCAAATGCCCCTGGATATCAGAGAATCCACTCCCAGTTCTTTCCCAGTGATGAAGTCACCTCTCTTGAACTGATTATAACTTTAGAGAGGGAAAGTAACCCAACTCTAAAGAAAATGTTTATCATGAAACCTAAACTTATGAACCATAAAAATCTCTAACTTGGGGGAACAGCCATGGAGTTCTGCGGACACAGAAATTCTTGCCTCCATCAGAACCAATGGACTGAAAATTGTCCTTCTGACTCATAGAAGAAAAGTCACTAGTTACCAAAACAACCCCACTCCCAAAGAAGAATACCTGTGCCAAAATTAGGTGGGTGAAAAAAGAATCAGTTTAGAAAGGATAGAGAGAGGAGACATGAGAGGACAGCCCTGCAACCTAGGAAATGAGAGCAACAGGATGGCCCTGGGTGAGTTGTGTTCCATGTCAGGTCATCAGTCTCCCCTTCTGTGGCATGAGGGGGTCAGTCTAGAAGGCCCTTTCTTCCTTCCCAGCTCTAATGTTCAGCAGGGCACAAGGAGAGTCAGAAAGGTAGAAAGGAACCAAGGATGAGAGGACTAATAAGATGCAGACTGACCACTATATATTTGTGGCTACTTTTATTTTTCTTAAAAGTGCCTTGGGATCTAATCAAGCCCAAAGGCAGAGGACAGCCAGATCAGAAAACACAAATAGGGCACCAATCCAGAGAAGTCACAGAGAAGCCATTCAGAATCTGGGCTCCAAACTCTGAGCCTTTCACCGAGAAATTCAAGAGGATGGCTCCAAGAGCAGAGCTGCTTTTTAAACCGGCACCTCCACTCCAAACAGCAAAAAGAGTCCATCTGCCCATTCACTTTGCAGTGAGGGGTTACACTATAAACCTGCTAGCACGCTGGCATTGCTGGCATTTAGACTGCAAGGTCACTGGCCTGTTAAGTACATTCTGTAGTCTCAGTGAAAACAAGGCAAACCACAGGGTGTCGGTGTGTAGCAGAAGCACCAGGGGTCGGATCTCAGGGTCACACTTTCTCTGACACTCTGTTACTTTCCTGCTGGTAGTTGAAGATAGCAAAGTTTAATGGCTTGCAGGATTTTCTATGCTTT
>NW_007730133.1:182635-189357 GCF_000696425.1 Galeopterus variegatus
ACTTTCCTGCTGGTAGTTGAAGATAGCAAAGTTTAATGGCTTGCAGGATTTTCTATGCTTTAATTCTTAATTTTTTAAGAAATAAAATTGACTCTTCCTTAGAAAAATTGTACTTTCCTGCTGGTAGTTGAAGATAGCAAAGTTTAATGGCTTGCAGGATTTTCTATGCTTTGATTCTTAATTTTTTAAGAAATAAAATTGACTCTTCCTTAGAAAAATTGTTTTCAGAATGAAAAGAATAAACATTGCTAAACTGGATAAGGAGACGATAAGGGAATATCTTAGATGCTCCAGAGCAATGGTTCTCAGTCCTTAATGTGGATTAAAATCACCCGGAGGGCTGTTTAAAACACAGAGAGCTTGGCCCCACCCCCAGAGCTTCTAATTCAGTAGGACTGGATTGGGACCCAAGAATTTCTGTACTGATGCTGTTGGTCTGGGAGTACACTTTGAGAATGAGTTTTAAATAACTTCCTTTCTTTGATTTGGATAAATCAGATTCTAGAACAATCAACAACAAGAATAATAATTAACATTTATTGGAAGCTTTTACCATGCGGTAGACACTAAACGCTAAATGATTTATTCACATGAATCAATTCGTTTGATCTTCACACCAGCCCTTTAAGGTGTTGTTAGTTATTATTCACATTTTACAAGCAAGGAAACTGAGGCATAAGGAGTTTATAAAGAGAATAGCAGAGGAGACTGCCAAGTCCCATATGATTTTGGACAAAACTGAGGGAGCAGGTATGCTGATGAATGGCTGTGCATGTGGAATCTGAAAATCACATGTGAGCAATTGGAAGATGAAAAAGACAGTCAAAAATAGCAGTGCATGTGGAAAATGCATGAGTTATCACAGCCAATGAGCTCAGTTAGATTCAACACCACAGTATGGCTACCCAAAAAGCCATCTGATCTCTAACTGCCTTCCCAGTGTCTAGGACAAGGGTCCCAACCTCTACAGCCTGCAGAGGCCGGATAGGTGGCATGTTGTTGCTCTGCCAAAGTGTTGTAAGTTTTGATACTATTAGCATCATAATCAGACAACCCAGCTGTGGGGTTACTGAGCATCACTTCCATCTCTATTCTATTGACTAAAATTCATTACATGCCACAGTTAATTACAAAGAAGGCTGAGAAATGTAGTCCATGTGCGCAGGAAGAAGTAGCAATGGGACTGGTGCACAACTAGACAGTGCTCGCTGCAGGAGATGTTCTTCCAAACTATTTTTCATCCTTCTTCCTTCAAAAACCCGAGCACATTTGAAGTTCCTAAATTCAGACTTTCTTACTACTCCTACAGACCTCCCCAAATCACTCCCTTTATTTACCAATGAGTTTAGCATCCAGTTTACTGTCTTTTTTTCTGTTTCTACACCTGTCACCATTCTTGGTGGTTTCAGTTCATTCGATAGTAAATGAGCCATTCAACATTTTGTCCTCTGTGTTGTTTGACCTTTTCACCTCTAGTGAGCTTTTTCCCTCCATTTCACCTCTACATTCAACTCCATAACAGCTGAACCACTTCCAAAAATTTCAAGTGTCCCACTTGCTGACCACTGTCATTTATCCTTCTGGCACACTCAAACTCTTATTCCCATTTCAAGATTTCTTGACTTCATCAAAACCACCACCGTCCATTAACCCCAAAATTGTTCTCCACTCTCCTTCCCACACTCTTTTTGCTTACCCAGCTGAGGGTCTAAATAATCATTCCCTTAAATACACCATTAATTATCTTACCCCAACCATTGTACTCCATTCATTCTACTCACCTGCAAAAACTCCAAACCCGGTTAAACTCAACAAGCTGCCAATCCCATGCTGGCATTCAAGCAGCTAAGCATTAGAATAGAACTCACAAATATTCTAGTTCTTCTGGAGAAAAAGTCAAATCACATTTCCTACCCCTTTGAAATTATGCCAAGACCAGAGTTAGCAAACTACAGCCCATGAGACAAATTAATCTCAATTCCTGTTTGTGTAAATAAAAATTTATTGGAACTCAGCCACAATCGGTTAGCAAATCATCTATGGCTGCTTTCATGCTACAACATCAGAGCTGAGTAGTGGTGACAGGGACTGTATGTCTCACAAAGTATGTAATATTTACTATACAGCCCTTGATAAAAGACAGTTTACCAACTCCTCACACTATCATGCTCAGTGTCACCTGAGTTTAGTGACCATAAAAAGTGTCACATATTTTTGAAACATTTTCTGTTAAAGAGTGGTAATTTTTAAATGTTTGATTTAAAGTCACAGCCTTTGGTTGTCTATAAAAATAATTGGTAAAGCCCCTGATGCCACAATATGATATGACTGCTGTGGTCTGAATGTTTGTGTCCCCCCAAAATTCATATGTTGAGATCCTAACCCTCAAGGTGGTGGTATTGTGAAGTGGGGCCTTTGGGAGGTGATTAGGTCATGAGAGCACAGAGCCAATGAACAGGATTCGTGCCCTTACAAAAGCAGCCCCATAGAGCTCCCTCACCCCTCTGTCATGTGATGCTGCAGTGAGAAGACAGCCATCTATAAAGAAACAAGCCCTTACCAGACCCCAAATCTGCCGGTGCCTTGGTCTTGGATTTCCCAGCCTCCAGAACTGTGAGAAATAAATGTCTGTTGTTTATTAGACACCCAGTCTTTGCCGTTTTTGTCACTGCAGCCCAAAATGACTAAGATAATGACTGAGGTATAAATATTTACCTATGCTAATTACTACTTTACTGCTTGTTTTTTGTTTTTGTTTTTGTTTTACAGTACTTTAAATCATCATGCAGTTGGAATTTATAATAATTCTGTAATGAAGGTAAGACAGATATTACTGACTGAATTTTAACCCTTAAAGAGAACTGAGACATGAAGATTAAATGACAACCAATGAAATAACTGCACTGGGATGAGACTAAATCCCCAGTCACTTGCTCCTAGCCACTCAAGGCTGCTTCATCCAGCTTTGCTGCCTCTCCCAAGGAAAGGGTGCCTGGTTCTTACAGAAACACTGACTCCTCCTCCCAGTAATCCTCCCACTACAGGACTCTGCACCCAGAAAATGCTGACCCCAACCAGAAACCAGGATAGTGGCTCTTGGCACAATGCCCAAGGCCTGGTAAATGTGGTAAATGGCACACCCAAAATATCAGGGTGGAGATATTATGACACCCAGGTTCAGTACCATTTTTCTTTATGGAAAGTAAAATGTAAATGCCAAAGAAAAGAAAATCACTGCCTTCTCTGAGTAGATTTTCTGTTAACTATAAAAATGAAGGTAAACTGTTTTGTCAATTTGCCTGGTCTCCTGAGTCCTCATCACACATTTGCATATACGTCTTCCTCCAAAGTAGAGTGAAAGCTGACCTTCTGTTGTGTTTATGGCTCTTCTAGTACAACTTCGGCAAAGACTCCTAATTGCTTTCAAAGTGAGCACTACAACCGGCATTGTGAGACATGTTTAACAGACATAGATCTAATGTTGGGAGATGAAAAAATGACCACACATGACTTCCGTGGAAAGTCATTTAGCCACAGCTAGATAGGGCTTCGGAGCCATTCAGCCAACCTCACTGAACACCCACCTTGCCTCCTTCCTTCTGGAATGAACAGTGCTCATGGTTCTTCCCCAGTCCACATCAATAGGGACTCATTCGGCCAGGTGCGATGCTCTGCATCTTTCAGCTCTCTGATCCAAATCCAGCATTCATGCACGTCCCATGCATTTGAGACACTCCAGGGAAAGTCTCTGTCTATGTAAATCAATAAACATGATTCTTAACCTTATGTCACATTTCCATTATGGCAGATGCACAATTTGAGCACAGCTCCTTTCAGCCAGCCATGAATCTCCTCGATTGTCTCCCTTAGCATTTGCCCTGTATTCATTCTCCCTCAAGCCCCCATTTCTTCTTCACTAACGCCAACCTGTGCCTAAGGATATAGGACAGGTATTAACTTATCTAGAAACTGGACCCCCCAAGGCTGTGCTAGATCACCTCCCTCCTGAGTGTTACTAAAACAACTGAGAGAGGAACTACCATAGACCTGACCCCCCCCCAAAAAAATTCATGTGTTTAAACCTAATCCCCAATGTAATGGTATTAGGAGGTGGGGTCTTTGGGAGGCAATTAGGTCATGAGGGGGTCATAGGATTAACGTCCTTATGAAAGAGGACCCAAAGAGATTCCTTGCCTCTCCTACCATGCGAGGATATAGAAAAAAGAAGACCATCCATGAATCAAGAAGCAGGTCCTCACCAGACACTGAATCTGCTGGCTCCCTGATCTTGAACTTCCCAGCCTCCAGAACTGTGAGAAATAAATTTCTGTTCTTTATAAGCTACCCAGTTTATGATATTTTGTTATAGCAGCCTGAACAGACTAAGACAGGAACTAAATACTCAATTCCTATGAGAATTTCCTATTGCAATTTTTTAATAGATTTGCAGTAAGACCTGACTCCAAACCACAGTCAAAATAGGCTAACTATATGAATACCGTACTTTAGTTACCTCTTCTCCTATCTGTGTCTTTCCATCCAGTAGATTCTAAGCTTCTTAATCCTAAGTGCAGGGACTGTGTCTTATTTTTAGTAGTATCTCCAGCCCCAGCACAAACTCCAACACTCAAGGGGCACCCAATCCCAGCTGAATGGATATTGTTAGATTGCAGAGAATCTGAAGTTTGTATTGTCTTTGTACGATTGCAGCTGAAGGTCACATAACATATTACCAAAATGCAATTCTAGACCAGGTAGATTTTACTTAAATCGATCGTCCTGACCAAAAGTCCAATTTATAATAATACTTTCATTCTAACTCAAGGGCTACCAGCTATTGCAATCAAACTTACAAATATTCCACCAAGATACGTGTTGATAACTTTTTGGTACTTTTTGCAATGTGGGATTTTCTTTTTTTTTTTTTTTTTTGAATACAGGAAATAACTAAAAATAGAATACGTTTTATACTTCAGAGATGGACTTTCACTCACCTAGATGGGCTATTCGCAGTCATGCTACCAGGCAATTCTTACTGTTGTGCTCATGTAGAACTTATGAGGACAGACACATTGCATCACAAGGTTGAGTGTCCAGGCCAAGTCACAAAGCAGCTCCATATCCAGTCTGCAAATGGAATGAGAATTCTGTTGGTGGTGTAGAAGGTTTCTGCACTGAAAAACACTCTATTGCGGAGCTGTTCTTTATAGACAGCATTGCTGGGACACTACCTTTGTCCTTGAAAAAGTGTTTTGTTTCTTTTCCAGGAGCACCACTTAGCAGTGTTGAGCTACATGGAAAACCTGAGGTGTCAGCTTCACTAATATATATTATAAATGAACATATCTTATAAATGAACACTACTATTTAAGCCACAGATTAAACAATAACAATGCATAAATGAGACTCAGAGGATGACACACTAGTTAGGCTGCCTCTTATAAAAGGCAGACACACGTTTGTATTTTCCATATATTCATTTTTTTCTTTTTTAATAAGATTCCAAATCCCCCCAAGCATAGACACTTTATAATAAATCAAAACAAGAAAAGAAAAGAAGAATTACTGCACACATTTTCACATCCTTTATAAGCTGCAGGAGAGTGTTTCTGTCTGCCTTGTTTTCATTAGTGTTATTCCTGGTCTACTTTAATAAGAAAGATTTTATTCTGATCTAATTCAAAAGCTACATTGTATCTTCTCTTTCCACATCTTTACCATCCCTTTAATGATTAGGAGTTAGAAAACATGCCAGAAAAGGGCTTTTTAAATAATCAGAGTGTTACTTGCTACTTCAAGTAGTGAACAGGTTCTTTAAGTGAAACTGGGCATTTTTAATTCTCTTGACACTCCCAGAAAACTATCGTCCAGGGCAAAATGTTCACCTGTTTTATCATCAACAGTAAACCTTTCTGTGATGCTGTGGGGAAAGAGAATGATAGAATCGAATAAGTTTCAGAAAATATTTTAAATCCTTGCAAGCATATGTTACATACATTATAGACAAAACTCCCTCTGAGTCATGTCTTGGCAATAAATTAGTGGTTTCTTGTGCGTAAGCACGTACATTAAAGGCAGGCTGGTAGAATGACCTCCATGGAACTTTTAATCAAATCTTACACAGAACCAGGGGTCCAAATGTGATCTTATTTCTTCTCAAAGAAGAGAGGCAGCTCTGTTTCAATTAGTACCTCAATCACAGAAAACACTGGCAGAAAACTGCATAATCAGAAAAAGAAATTTTAAGGCCTTGGCCAGTTCAAAAAAAAAAACTGAAAGTAGGTAATTAAATATTAAAAACACTCTGAAATCCTAATGTGGCAGTATAAACATGTCTCATGATACCATGGCAACATTCTCTCTTTTTTAATGAAATTGATTAATTAGCCTGTGAGCTTGCAAAATGTCAGAGCAAAAGGATTGCTAATGCTTCTGTCCACAGCTCACTCCTTACCATGTCTCTTTCTTCCTGAGCTTGTCAATTGGAAACACTAGAGGTCGATCTATGGAAGAAATCTCAAACTACAGCTCCGTTTTAAATGCATGAGGAACGTGGAGGCTTCTATAGCTTGCATACCAAATCAGCTCAGAAGATGCCGAGATGAGAGTGTCTCAGATACATAAAGCTCAAACTGATTGGGGTGAGGGTGGGAAGGAGAGAATTGTGGAAGTTGTTTTGCAAATCGAACTAGCTCGGAACAAATTTATGTGGGGGGGGGGGG
>NW_007730133.1:190768-192022 GCF_000696425.1 Galeopterus variegatus
GGGGGGGGGGGGGTCTAGTGATATAGCTATGAAGTAAGGAGACCATTTCCACAATTCGTACACGGAAATTTCATGCAATAGTCATATCTCATATTTATATGTAAAGATAGATACAAATATATTAGCATATTTTTACATATGCTATAAATCTCTAGGAGTTACTAGGCAGAGGCACAAAATGAAACACTAGGCTTTCCTGCTCATTCAAGGCAAAGTAGGTTATATTCTCTTTTGGAAGCAGAAGCAAGGACTATCTTGGCTACAAGCTTGAGCCTAGTCAGAGTGAATATAAATAGATTGCTGGCTGCCTCTGTCTTATTTTAGTATTACTGTCCCACCCACGTAAAAAGGCCCCTCCACACGCACCTCTCTATTGCATGGGGGCCAGAAATTCCTATCATTACAGCAGGGCAGCTCAACCTCAGCACTATTAGCATTTCGGATAATTCTTTTTCACTGGAGACTACTTTATACATTTATATATATTTAGCTGCATTCCTAGCCTCTACATGCTAGACGACAGTAGTATTCCCCAGTTGTGGCACCCAAAATTATCTCCAGACATTTCCCAACATCCCTAGGTTGGGGATTGGGAGCTGGAGGGAAGAGAATGAAAATTACCCTCAACTAAGAACTACCGCACTAGAATAATAAGTGAGTAAGAAGAAGAAAAAAAAAGGAGTGTATTATTTCTTGTGTAAATAAATGAAGATAAACAGAGAGAACCAAATGAGAACAGATACTGTTTATTCTGAGCTTGCAAGGGAGTCAGCCACCATCACTTGTGATTGGCAGAGATGCAAAGGCAGGTAGGGAAGAAGAAAGGCTTTATAGAGAAAAAAAGAGGAAGCTTCAGACACGCTATAGGGATAATATAGGAAAATGGTCAGGGATCCTTTGAATGTTCAGAATCTTGCTGAGCATTTGATGTAAATATGTAAATATGCATGTGTACTCAGGTGTTCCTTGGTTACTGTCTAATGTAATTGCACATGTGCACCCAGGTGTTCCTGGGTTGTCTGAGTCACACCCATGTGTCCCGGGTCATCATACTTAGGAGTAAAGGACAAGTGGCTCTGATCCACAGGGCCCCCCACCCCTGGGGGTCCACAGGGAGGCCACTACTGCTGCTAGAGGCTGTTGCTGCAAGCTGTTGCTGCCAGGGCCCCTGGGACCCTCCAGGAGGCCACTACCACTGCTGCTGGAGGCTGCTGCAAGCTGCTGCTGCTGCTGCTTGTGTCATCTGCCAATGGC
>NW_007730133.1:192036-196261 GCF_000696425.1 Galeopterus variegatus
GGAAAAAAAGAGGAAGCTTCAGACACGCTATAGGGATAATATAGGAAAATGGTCAGGGATCCTTTGGATGTTCAGAATCTTGCTGAGCATTTGATGTAAATATGTAAATATGCATGTGTACTCAGGTGTTCCTTGGTTACTCTCTAATGTAATTGCACATGTGCACCCAGGTGTTCCTGGGTTGTCTGAGTCACACCCATGTGTCCCGGGTCATCATACTTAGGAGTAAAGGACAAGTGGCTCTGATCCACAGGGCCCCCCACCCCTGGGGGTCCACAGGGAGGCCACTACTGCTGCTAGAGGCTGTTGCTGCAAGCTGTTGCTGCCAGGGCCCCTGGGACCCTCCAGGAGGCCACTACCACTGCTGCTGGAGGCTGCTGCAAGCTGCTGCTGCTGCTGCTTGTGTCATCTGCCAATGGCTCCCGGGATCTTTCCCAATTACCTAGCTCGTGGACATACATGTGAGAGGTCTGGTGACCCAGCCAGGCATATGAGGGGTCTGGTGACCCAGTCTGTACAATGGGTTTGAAGGATCTGTGGGCCCTAACCCAACAATACAATTGGCTACATCAGCAGGATTCTGACAATTGCCCTAGCCAGACACACACTCTGATTGGAGGTTGTTGGCATGGGGAAGCTGGAGGCAGGACCTCTTATGTGACTGGTTTGGGAAGCATGTTTGGCTTTCTCTTGTTGGTCCTGAGTTGGAAGTGGAGACAAAAAATAAGGAAGCTCACAGTCATTGACCAAATGAGTTTCCACCTTCGTTCTCCCAGTACCTACTGCCAGACCCAGAGGATCTGTATCAGTTGCCTTTTGCTGCTGTAACAAATTATCACAAATTTAGTGGGTGAAAACAATACAACTTTATTATCTTACAGTTCAGTAAATTAGAACTCTGGCACATGTCCTAGTGCGCTACAATCAAAATGTCAGCAGATCCATGTTCCTTTCTAGAGACTTGGGGAGAATCCATTTCCTTTCCTTTTCCACCTTCTAGAGGCTGTTTGCATTCTTGGCTTGGGGACCCTTCTTCCATCTTCAAAGCCAGTAACATTACTTGTTTCAGTAATCACACCTCCCTCTGATTCTCCTCTCCTGCATCTCTCTTCTAATTTTAAGGACCCTTGTGATCACATTGAGCCCACCTGAATAATCCAGAATAATTTCCATGTTTTAAGGTCTGTTCTTTAGCAACCTTAACTTATTGATTTATTTATGAATAAGCCAATAATAAATTAATTCCATCTGAAGCCTTAATTCCTCTTTGGCATCTAGCATGACATATTCACAGGCTCTAGGGATTAGGGTGTGGACATCTTTGGGAGCCTTTATTCTTCCTACCACACACCCTTGACCAGCAGCTTTGTCATCACCTGGGAACTTGTCAGAAATGCAAATTCTGACGCCCCACTTCAGATGCTCTGATCCAGAAGCTCTGTGGGTGGATCCCAGCACCCTGTGTTTTAACAAGCCCTTCAGGTGATTCTGATGCAAGCTTATTCTACAGAAACACTGATCTACACTACACATCCTCTTTCTCCACTCTAAAAGTATATGATCTGCGTATGAGGCCTTTGGATACCACAACAATTAAATTCCTTAAAAATTTACTATTTACAGAGTACGTACAGAGTAAGTGTTTGAAAATTTAAATTCTAATTATATCACTCCTCTACTAATAATCCTTAAATGCATATGGTAATTAATTTTATGTGTCAACTTGATTGGGTTAAGTAGTACCCAGGTAGCTGGTAAAACATTATTTCTGGGTTGGTCTGTAAGGGTGCTTCTGGAAGAGATTAGCATTTGAATCAGTAGAGCAAATAAAGAAGATCTGAAGATCAGCTCTCCCCAGTGCAGGTGTGCATTAGCCAATCCCTTAAGGGCTTGAATAGAACAAAAAGGCAGAGCAACAACAAATTTGCTCTCTGCTTGAGCTTAGACAGCCAACTTCTCCTGTCCTTGGACATTGGTGCTCCCGGTTCTCAGGCCTTCAGGTTTGAATTGGAATTATACCATAGGTTTTGTGGGGCCTCCATCTTACAGAAGACAAATCAGCCTTCATAATTGCATGAGCCAATTCCTCGAAATAAATCTCTTGCTATATCTCTATCTATATTCTATTGGTTCTGTTTCTCTGGAGAACCCTGACTAATACAATGCACCTCCCCACCCCCATCCTCTATAAATAAAGCCCAAACTCCTCAGCATGGCATAAAATCTTCTTAATCATCTCACCTCTGCATGTTTATCCAGCCTCATCTCTCTCCTCCCCCACCCTCACTAAGCTTCTTGGAGCTCTGGGCACTTTCATGTCTTTGATGGTTTACTGTCCTGTTTCCTTCTTATGGAGAGCTCAACTTCTTTGCCTAGAACCTTCATAATATTACCTCCTCAGAAAAACTGCCCTGGGTTTCACAAAAAACTGGGGGTTGCCTCTTCTGTGGCCCACAGTTCCCTATATAAGCCTCCCCAAAGCACTTTCATGGAATGGTTTTGCATGTTTGTCTCTCTCCCAGACTCTGAAGCTTTCAGGCATCAGGCCATGATATCCCAGAACAAGCAAAGGCCTGGAAAATAGGAGAGATCCTCTGTGAATGTTTAAGTGAATGAACAAATGATAACATTTAATGAAACATTATTTCAGCAAGGTTCCTGATGATAGCCTAAGGAGCAGCTACCATCAGATAAATTTGTCCAGAAAGAGGTTTCTGGAAGATATGTAAGTATTAATATTCAAGTGACTCTTGGGGTAATCACCTTAATCTCCTATGAGAAAAAAAAAATCCCTCAAAGGCATGGAAATATTATTAAAAACGCTCCTCCCCTCTCCCAAACCCATCTCTACACACACCCTTCTACTTCCCCCTGAATAACAATCAAACCTGATCAAAAAGCCATGAAACAACTAACTGGTTGTGTGCCAGCTTGGCAAAGAGGCTCCACTGTTCCCCTTTACTTGCATATGGCACAAAGGCACCCACCAGCCTGGCCTGGGGAAGATACAGGGGAGAAGTTAAAGCCACAAATTGCTATAGAAGGGCCACCAATACTACATAAGGTAGACACCAAGAACCACCCCTAGCTATTCCACTGCAGAGATACCGATGATTTCATGAACTTTCTATT
This sequence comes from Galeopterus variegatus, assembly GCF_000696425.1. Taxonomy (NCBI): domain Eukaryota; kingdom Metazoa; phylum Chordata; class Mammalia; order Dermoptera; family Cynocephalidae; genus Galeopterus; species Galeopterus variegatus. The sequence goes on from NW_007730133.1 coordinate 195,169, forward strand.
CTAGGAGGCTGTGGAGAGGAGAGGAGGGGAAGTGGCACAGTGGGGAGTAGCTGAGGATTTTAAGTCAGGTCTTTAAGGTGGTAATTTTCAGATTGTGGGTGTGTGATGGTTCATTTTATGTGTCAGTTTGACTGGGTCACAGGGTGTCCAGGTATTTGATTACTCCATTTGATAACCCCANGTGTCAGTTTGACTGGGTCACAGGGTGTCCAGGTATTTGATTACTCCATTTGATAACCCCAATCCTCTGGGTTTATCTGTGAGGCTGTTTCTGGATATGATTAACATTTGAATCAAAAGACTGAGTAAAGCAGGTGGCCCTCCCCCTTGTGGAGTGGGCCTCATCCAATTCATTGAAAGTCTGAATAGAATAAAAGGATGAGTAAGAAAGAATTTTTTCTCTCTTATTCCCTGTCTTCAAGCCAGGACATCAGTCTTTTCCTGCCTTCAGAATCTGACTCAGACTCGAAATTAACACCATCAGCTCTGCTAGTGCTCAGGCCTTTGGACTCAAACTGGAACTATACCATCGGCTCTCCTGGGTCTCCAGCTTGCTGACTACAGCTCTTAGGACTTCTCAGCCTCCATAATCTCATGAGTCAATTCCTTAGAGTAAATCATATGTGTGTGTGTATTATGTGTGTGTGTGTGTGTGTGTGTTTACTATCTCTATATATCTCCCATTGGTTCTGTTTCTCTGGAGAACCCAGACTAATGCAGGGTGATAACCAATTAGTGGGAGCATTTAACAATTTTTTGAGACCACAACTAGCATTGTTTTTCATAAAATAGAGTATTTTCATATAAAAAAGTATTTTAAAATGAATGGAATAGAATAGATCAAAGTGCACAGCACATAGAAAGGGTGAAACTTCATTTCCAGTGATTCACCCCATACATGTGTATGGTTGTGGAATAAAGCACTTTTCTTACTATAACTGAGTACTTCCAGTTCGAAAAACACTGCTCAAAGAGTGGGGCTGGTCACTTCTGGGCAACTCCTTATCTCCTCAGCTGGAAGCAATTTCACCCTAAAATGATTGCCTTCTTTGCATAGTGCAATTGGTTCTCAGCACACATGGATGTTGTGACT
>NW_007730133.1:197795-200126 GCF_000696425.1 Galeopterus variegatus
AAAAAAAAATCAAAACATAAAGCTACTTAAATATTCAGCATCCACATACAATTATTTAATCATACTACTACTTTATGATATATCTGACATGATGCATTTTAATAAAATCAGAAACAAATGCCACACATAAAACAAGAAAAACCACCTAAATAAAGCCTTGTTATGGACAGAGCTTCCTACCTCATGCATAATTCATACTGTCTGTAAAGCCAACACCTGGGAACTGCTAATTTAATTAATTTTATTGAACATTTAATTGTAGTAAGCCAAGGTTTTAGACTAGTTTGACAGCTGTTTTCATTACATCTAATTAATCTGTGGCATTCAGTTCTTTTTCCAACTGTATTAGTCTGCTCAGGCTGCCATAACAAAATACCGCAGACTGTGTGGCTTAAACAACAGAAATTTATTTACTCACAATTCTGGACACTAGGAAGTCTGAGATCAAGCTTCCAGCAGGGGTCAGTTTCTGGTGAGGGCTCTCTTCCTGGCTTGCAGACAGCTGCCTTCTAAGTCCCCACTTGGCCCTTCCTTGATGTGCATGTGCAGGGAATGAGAGAGAGATTGAGCTCTCTGGTTTCTCTTCTTATAAGCCTACCAATCTTATCAGATCAAGGTCCCACCCTTATAACCTCATTAACCTTAATTACTTCCTAAGAGGACCCATCTCCAAATACTGTCACATTCGGAGTTAGGATGTCAGCATATGAATTTTAGAGGGTCAGGAACATTCAGTCCATAACACCCATCTTGTATGGAATGTAAAGATTACTGAGTTTTGTTTGGTCTGATAAATCAGTTTCACCTGAAGATATCATGTGGATGTTATAATCCCTTAATTTTTCCTAATTCCAACAATTTACATGACAATAGTGAAAAGTGTTGCCTGCTCTAAGACACTCTGTCTGCAGTGTTCTCACTGACCCTACCCAAAGAACAAACATGTGCACCCAGCATCTCCCTCACAAAGTTTTCCTTGACCTCCCCAACCTTCAGAAAGATATTCATTCACTTATACACCATTTGGCACACATTCACTAAGTCACTTATGCCAGGCACTACACAAGGCAACAGAGTTACATGGTCAAGGATGCAGTCCTTGCCCCCAAGGAGTTCCCTGCCCAGTGGAGGACACAGAAAGGAAACCAACATTAGGAACCCTGGACATGTTCAGCCTTAACATTTACAAGCCTGGGCTGAGGGTAAAAATTAGGGGCTGCATACCATATATTTGAGTGTCTAAATGATATCATTCAAGCTAACAAACAATTAAATAAAATATGTTCTCTTCTACAATCTTAATAAATAAAACTTCAAAATTACCTGTAAGGCAGGTTCAAATGTGGAACAAGCAGAACAGAGAAAAACAGACCCCAGCCTGTAACTCACATCTTTCTCTTCCTTCTCCCAGCCCCATGCTGCCTGGCAAGGGGCCTGGCGCACGTGTGTAGACACCCTCGCACATCCAAGCTTCATCCACAGCCTCTGCAAATAGCCATCCGCTAATGGACCTGAGAAATAGACAACTCAGGGAAGAGGGTTGTAGAGCCTGAGTTTGAAGTGTGTTTAAGGGTGAGGGCACCCCATCCAGAGGGGCATTGCAGAAAGGACAGAACAATGCCCTCCAAAGCAGTGCTTGGCTAACACTCAGGTGCATGAGCACCACCTGGAGAGCACATTAGAACCCAGATTCCTGGGCCCTATCCCTAGAAATGAGGTTTCAGTAGGTCTGGGGTGACAGGGACCAAGACAGGGGCTCCTTTGGTAAGTCTAATGGTGGCACTGATTTAGTGAGATACATGCTGCTGAAAAATCTGTGCACAGAGTGCTAGGGAAGGGCAGCTACAACCACAGTAATAAGTTTATGTAAGTGTACATGTACTTACATATATATAAGTATATATTGAAAGCCAACTTTGTACCACATACTATATCAACTGTCTCATTAATTCATTCATCAAATAACTATTGAACAAGAAATCATGCAAGTGAAAGAACACATAGAACTACACACCCCCAAAATGTCCATTTTTTCTTACATAAATGCAGAAGCTTAGAGTAAAGGCAAAAAGAAAAAAAAATCAATCCATTCAAGAGATTCCCAGTTCTTCTAATGGCGGAGTAGCTTGTATCAGAGTGTTACTCCTTATATCAATTATAAACACTGGCCAAAATATTTCAAAACTTCTATTTGGAGGCACTAGAAAGCAACCTACTATGTGCTGGATACAACTCTAGGTATGAAAAAAACTAATGTGAAAAGAAAAAAATTATGCTTTCATTTATATATATGCCTACAGCATACATCCATAATTCTCATACTATTCAAAA
>NW_007730133.1:200185-204596 GCF_000696425.1 Galeopterus variegatus
TTATGCTTTCATTTATATATATGCCTACAGCATACATCCATAATTCTCATACTATTCAAAATTAATTATAGATATCCCTATTTTAAACATGAGGAAACTGTTTCTCTGGGATAATGTTAAGAATTTTGGTACACAGTCAGAATCCAGCAGAGAGAGATTTGAACCCGGGTCTGTTCAACTCTGCCCACCCCTTATGCTCTTTCCACTGTGCAATACCAGGGAAAAATCAGAAGAGACAAGAGTTCTAAGGAAACTTTCTGGAAGAGGTAATGAGTTTAATTAGGAGAAGTTAGCAAGGTAAAGGGAATAAAAGAGAGCAACAGTCGAAATAAAGACATTCCAGCCCAGGAAAGGGCTTATGTGGAGGCAGGAGTGTTACATATGATGGTGAATTTAGGGAATTAAGAGTGGATTTTTTTATCCTTTCAAGGGTGGGCATAGGAAAGAGGGAAGACGCATGTGCCTGGGGAACATTTTAAGGATGTGTGTGCTAAGCAAAAAGATTGAAGGAAAGACAAAGCAGGCTTGGGGAGAAATGTGAGGTCCATGTTATACACGTTCTTCCTGTGTTTTCACCTCCTGTAGTAACTAATGTCTGCAGAGTTCCTTTTGTAATCACTCACACACCTCAGGATGAAATCTCTGTTGATACTTTGAGCATGTATTTAAATAGTCTATCATTATTTCACTATCCACGTGTCTCTATCTTGGCTCCTCAACAGCCTGTGTCCTTTGCAAGCAAGAACTGCATGGGTGGGTTTCACAGAACAGCGACTCATTATTTGTTGATTTGGTTCAAAAATGACTCAAGTGTCAATATACTTTGGAAGGGAGTTATTAGCAACAAAAATGTCAAGTTACAACATATGTCCCTTATGAAGGTGCTTGAGAACATTCATGTTTGTAGAACCAGTCTTGATAGTCAGGAAGAGAGAACAGAACAAGCTCCTAATTGGACAGTTTCTTTATTATGTCTTGATCTAAACAAAGCTAATAATTCTGGGCATCATTCCTCATGTGACTCTTAAGATAGTTACATGGAATTTAAAATGGTCTCTAAAAATCTATCAACCAAATAAACTTCACCAACACCCTTATATGTTCCTTTAACCATTGAATAAGAACAAATGAGATCTATCACAATATATTTTAATCTATAAATAATAGAAAATGACATCAAGGTGACTTCTAAGGAAGTAAATTCTACCTGGAGGTGTAGAGGGAACATTGGTGCCAGTTTTTTATTAACCTACTGCAGAAAACCTACAGAGTAGTCATTGAAAAGAAAAATATTATACACTCCCCAACTTGCAGTTTCACACCTCCTTAAGAAGGTGTAATTTCATAATTCCCTTTGTACCTAAAGCATTGTTTGAAGTACTCACTCCCCACAAAGAGGATTACTATCAAATATTGAACAGTAACTTATGCCATGGTCAATTATATGACAAAATTTGCCATAATTTAGACCTCTGTTGGCCCCTGCCATAGAAAACTCACCCTTAGCTGTGTAGTTATAGGGAAAGCTGTCCAGTTAGGGGTGGGGGTGGGGATGAGAGAGGGATGAGTTAGAAACTTTCGTGATTATATTGAGGCTATCTGAAGACTGATTCTCAACAAATTGGCCTTAACATTCCCCTCAGCTTGATTAAACTTTAGACATACTTTTTCCTTTTTTAAATTTATTTATTTTTAATTCTACATAGTTGTGGGGTACAGTATGTTGTCAAATGCATATATTGCACAAAGGAAAGCTTTGTGAAGGTGGAGAAAACAGAATTCAATCACATTTGGACAGGTGAAAGTGGAAAGTTCTTCAGCAGAAATAATTCCCAAACTCATGTCTTCTCCCTATTGGATATGACTTAGTTTATCATGATAATAAAGTTAAATACAAGCCCTGATCAGGGCCTGGGAAACCTCTAGGAAGCTTCAGCCCTTCACTCAGTTTGACCAAGTTGTTAAAGTAAGCAGCAGCATCAGAAATGGTGAGTGTGAGTTATGTACAAAGGTCCTGTGCTTCAGGTGGAATTCATAAGGTAGCCTCAGAATTATGAAACACTAATAGGCTGACTCAACCTACCAGGAATTTTATTTTTAATTTAACAATTCTTACCACACAAATAAGATATCTCCTTTATAGAAAACACAGAAAACAAAAAAATTAAACATCCCATAATCCCACCAACCATTGATAAGTACTATTAATATTTTAACGTATATATTCCAAACTTTATATAAGTGTATGCTTTTTACAAAGTAGAATCACAAGGTACATCCCATTTGGTAACTTTTTTTCTCTTAACAAATACATCATAAATCTTTTCATAGACAATAAACATAAATATGCTATATTATATTAACTGGATACACAGTAGTTTAAGGAGAAATTTCTACAGACTAACTCTTTAGCAACTATTCAGATATATACACAGCAACACGCACAATATTTTCATTTCTGTGGTTTATGGAATGTAACTCTCCTTTCTGAAATAGCTGCACAATTTTGTGAGTATGCCCTAAGGATACATATGACAGGGGGAGTTATTATTTCTTTATCTCTTTTATGGCTTATAATTCACCCTCCACTCCCAATCACTGTATCAAGAAGAAAGGAGTAAGGTGTTCTCACACTAGCATTTAAGTATCCCATCTTTCTACAGTCATGACCAAGAGACATATTCAATGTGACAGCTGATGACATCTCATCCTCTCTATTAGGATGGAGAGGAGAGGATGCCCGTTTCCAGGAGGGCTGCCTGCTTGATATGTGTAACCTATCAACTGATCTTTTGGACCTTGTCTATTACTTTATATTATCTGTGCTCTATTAAATCATTTCAACCCTGCTAGGCAGCCAAGTAATACTTCTACCAAACCTCAGCTTGCTCTCTTCTCTAGCCCCACTTATACTGCTGGGTTGTCTTAAACCTTCTTAAATTGAAAGGCAAGAAAGAATCTTTCACTCCCAGAACTTGTTAGGCCCTCTGCTGCTTTTCAATGAAGTGTCTTTGGTCCTTATCATAAATACATAAGCAAAGAATGGTTTAAAATCCATTGAGAGGACATGGTTAGCCATGAGTCATTTATGCCCTGGTGTAAAATCAGAAGTCATAAATTAAGGTGAATCAGTTCCAGTGGTGTATCAGAGAAGGAAAAAAATGCGAAAATCTGAGGCTGCCTCATTACTAATATAGGATTTGTCGTATGGTGAATAACTCTTCAAAAATGTGGAAGTACAGAGAGCAGGAGAAGCCACTCTCAGAGTAGAGTGAAAATACATTAGCTAGCAATGATTTTGAATGTAATTATTGTGATTCATAACTAAATAGGCAAAAGTGAATTTCTGAAATCATACCCCTTGAGCTAAAACTAATTTCAAGCCCCTCTAAAGCTCCTGCATTGTGTCCATATGACAGATGTGGGGTTGATTATCGGTTCTATGACTATGCCATGCATTACCTAAAATGTCCCCAAACTCAAAGTGCCCTGATTTCTTCCAGTGCTCAACTGCTATTCACCACCATTTCTTGTGTTGAACAGACTTATTCAATGACATAAAAATCTCATCTCTGGCTCCTGGCCTCTTACACAGTCTTCCTGCCATTCAAAAGTTCTCTTCCTTATTGACCACATTTGCAAAGAAAATCCAAAAATATTACCTTTCTGTACACTAAAAGTAGACACAAGGCTAATATAAAATTGATAGGCAGCCTATATCCCCTTATCAGGGAGCACTGATATGCTACATACTACAAGCACATATAGTCATTACCTGCCAAACAAAATGGGGCCTCTGGCCCTGCTGAATTCCCTACACTGCTGTTTTATACTCTTTCCAAAAAAAAATTATAATACAGATTAATTAAAGCAATTCATTAAATGTAAAATAAATACAATCATGCCTTTTTTTTTTTTTTACAGTATTGGTTTGCTTTATTTTAGTGTTGACTGAACAGCCAAAATAGGAAAGTATGTTATTTTTCCAGATTAATTAAAGCAATTCATTAAATGTAAAATAAATACAATCATGCCTTTTTTTTTTTTTACAGTATTGGATTGCTTTATTTTAGTGCTGACTGAACAGCCAAAATAGGAAAGTATGTTATTTTTTTTAAAGATCAACTATCTTTAGTAATAAATTATCACACATATATGTGGGGTACAAAGTTGATTTTCAATAGTTGTGTGCGACTTTTAAGATGGCGACAGGTCTGAAGTGGCCGTGCCAGGAGACAGCATGATCCTGAGAAGTGTGCGCTGTGATACCAGAGTACTATTTGCATTTCCAAGAGCAACAAAAAACGAATAAATCTTTGAATGACAAACAAGCAACGACAGGTTCGAGGATTTAGGGCTGACACAAAAGAAGACTCCTGAGAGTGCCCAAGCCCTGCTGCGGGTTCGAGCG
>NW_007730134.1:0-10316 GCF_000696425.1 Galeopterus variegatus
AAGGTAGAATAATGTTCATGATATGTCTACTTCTTACCAGTATTCCAAGAAAAAAAAATTAGTAAAGAGTAAAAAAGTCAAATACATGCTATAAATGGCCATGTGCAAAGTGATGTCTACATAAATTCTGATGATTGACATTTTAGTATGATAAATAATTTATGCCTTGGAGGCACATTTTTCTGATTGTTAAAGTGATAGAAACATAGAAAATAACAAGAGGTTCAAATTGTTGAAAGTATTTATACAATCAATTAGCCCATAGTTAATAAATGCTTTCAGCACGCAATCCACACTAAAAAAGCCTAAAAAGGCTGCAACAGAATTCTTCCCCCATGGGAACAGAGAGTGCAATCAGAGAAACAGGATAAACATAAGAAAAAATATTAATAAAAGATTGTAAGTGATTAGCTTAAATAAAGAGGAAAGAACTATGGACTGGGATTGTCAAGGCAGGCTTCCAGGAGAAGGAAGGGTTTAATATGGCCTCAAAGAATGACTACGATTTAGCTCAGCTGAGAGGGAGGGGGTGGCATTCCTGCATCCAGTGAACAGGTGAGGAAACAAATCAGATTTTACATAGAGCTTGGCATGTAGCGGGGAGCTCAGTGAGGGTCACCGAGGAGAGAAGGAAATGCATCACAGTTTATCAGGAGAGAGCAAAAGCCTGGCAGAAGAGGGAGCTTAAAATAGAGTAGTGAAGGACAGTTCCAAAGGCAGGTTATAAAGGATCTTGAAAACAAGACTGGGCTATTTGAATTTTAGCCTATAAATAATGAGGAGCCACTGAAAGTTTTGGAGCAGGAGAACTGGTAGTAAAAGTAGGTTTTAGATGGATAATCTGCAACATGCCAGTGAAGGACCCCATAAAAATTTTCCCTGTGAAATAAGTCAGGGGAGGTCATTGAGATAGGGAAGTCCTTGTCAAAGGTGTATCCTGAGATGGAAACACACAGTTGAATTTTGAAGCAACTGCTCAGCCCTCAAGGACAAATGGCAGAGTGTAGGCTGTCTGTGGGTATCCAAGTGGAAATGCCTAACAGTAGTTGAACTAGGAGTCTTGCTCTCAGGAGAAAGGTCCAAACTATATACAGAACAGATAAAGAGAGATCGAGGTAGAGATGTAGATTTAAAGGTTTTCCACATTGATTAATACATTTCAAAAGCTAGTTTTATATATGTGTGTATACATATCTCTAGATAGATAGATATGAAGATAGATAGGTAGGTAGGTAGGTAGGTAGGTAGGTAGGTAGGTAGGTGGATGGATGGATGGATGGATGGATGGATGGATGGATGGATGGATGGATGGATGGGTGGGTAGGTGGGTGGGTGGATGGATGGATGGATGTTTGGAATTTAATTCTGCTCCTTTTTCTCTCTCTTCTCTTTCTCTAGTTGTTCATCCTTCCTTCCTCTTCCACAGTCTAGCACCTTATCTCAGTACCTTTCAACACTGAGTTTTTCAAATAATGACAATATGCCATTCTAGCAAACAAAAAGACTCCAATATTGCCTTGCCTCTAATATGCAAGACTACTGAAGATGGAAATACCTGACTGTGATTTGTGCACTTAACTCATTTATTCATTCATTTGACAAACATTTATTAAGTGCTTCCCATGTGCTTAGCTCTGTGCTCCGTGCTGGAGATACAGCAATGAAAAGGACATTCTTCACTCATTCATTTAATAAATGTTTGTAGAATGCATTCATGTATAAAGCTCTGTGCAAAGAGCTGTGTAAGTCCTGGTTCCCAACTTCAAAGGATCACAGCCTAAGAGAAAAGAAAATAAACCCCTACTGGAAATATCAATATACATGATGTCATCACCTTATAGGGAGTACATTCATGATTCCAGTCTCAAATAAAGTGATCCGTTCCACACACCCGGGAGGAACCAAGGTCTGGGAAGGAAATGAAACCTTTATAACTGTCCTGAGCATGTGGGATTAACAAGTGCTCTTGTAAAACTAAATGCCAACTGCAGAGCTGCCGATTGGCCGGTTGCCTTCTCAAAGGCATTTATGTTTATTTATTTATTTGTTTATTTATTTGCTAGATTTATCACATTTGCAGGCTGTGCCATTTGGCCTCAGGGTCAAATAAATCACTTTTAAAACTTTAACATCATTCTTAAGCATTTTGTGACCCTGTGTGCCTCTGACAGACTTTCTAAAGGCTTTACAAGAACAGAATTAAATCCACTTTACAAATAAAAACACTGGGAATGACAGAGTTTGAATGTACCACTGAAGGGAAAAAATAAATTCTAAGGAAAACCTGGAGATAGGATTAAAGTGTTCTACAGTTCTTTTCAGAATTGGAAAAATTCTTTCAAAAAAAAGAGGGACAGGGTGGAATTCTGTCTCTCTTCTCCTTGGCACATGTCCCTATTTCAAAGGTATGTGGTCCATGAGGATTTGTCATAAGGCCCAGGAACACAGCCAAGGATCATAACAAAATGCGTAATGGAATGGAATAGAAATACATTTTTAAGAAAGCTGGCCATGTTATTTGGAAATTCAGACCAGGCAGATTCTCCGTTCTCCCAAGCCTGTCTCTGGGAGGTGGCTAAACACGTAGAAAAAAGAGTTGACGCTTTGAGACCCAGATTTAGGACATTATTCTACTAGCATAATTAATATTATGTTAAATTATCCTTTTATATATTCATCAAACATTTATTGAACTCTATGTACCAAGAACAGATTAGGTGCCGTGGAATACAAAAAATAAGGCAGGGTCCCTGATTTGGGGACAGGGTGGAATTCTGTCTCTCTTCTCCTTGGTACATGTCCCTATTTCAAAGGTATGTGGTCCATGAGGATTTGTCATAAGGCCCAGGAACACAGCCAAGGATCATAACAAAGTGCGTAATGGAATGGAATAGAAATACATTTTTAAGAAAGCTGGCCATGTTATTTGGAAATTCAGACCAGGCAGATTCTCCGTTCTCCCAAGCCTGTCTCTGGGAGGTGGCTAAACACATAGAAAAAAGAGTTGACACTTTGAGACCCAGATTTAGGACATTATTCTACTAGCATAATTAATATTATGTTAAATTATCCTTTTATATATTCATCAAACATTTATTGAACACTATGTACCAAGAACAGATTAGGTGCCGTGGAATACAAAAAATAAGGCAGGGTCCCTGATTTTAAGGAGCATTTATGCAAGTTAAAAATTACTGTATGTGTTGTGAATAACAATGCATTATATAACTGAAAATTGCTAAAAGAGTAGATGTCAGGTGTTCTCATCACAATAAGTGATAAGTATGTGAGGTAATGCATATGTTAATCTGCTTGATTTAACCATTCCACAATGTATACACATATCAAAATATCATGCTGTACACCATAAATATATATTTTTTGTATTTGTCAATTTAAAAATAAATAAATTTTTTTAACTACTGTATAATAAATTCTGCATAAAGTTGCTATAAGAGCCAGAGAAACGTGCTTGATGTTAGCAGATGACGATTTCATTGTTACGTAATCGCAGTCCAGCATTCTCACATTTTTTTCCGTGCTCTCTGAAAATGACAAAATATATTTATTCTACTGTAAAGCAACTTGCTTTTTCCGTGTCTCTTTCAAAGGAGCTGACTTATTTGGGCTAAATTGGTTTACTATGAAAGACATTTTTATGTTTACTCTGTAAGATATGTATGTATTTCTGCTCAAAACCATTATTTTGGATTAACCAACAGACTCTCGATACCAACTGCATTGCATATGGGACCTTTTACTCTACAATTCTACCACTACAACAAGCTACCAAAGACCGGAAGTCATGTCTTAAATATTTATAATTCCCTACCACCACCACCCCCACCACCACCCAGAAAACAGAAAGAATAAGAAGGAATTCAATAAATATTTGATAATTTAGACAAATGGCTTCTAAATCTTATCATCTCATAACCCACATCCCCTCCAAAAATTCAAATCAAATGTGGTAAGATTTCCATGCAACTGACATTGGAAAGATAGTTCTGACTTTATCCATTCATGTTGTGCCTTTATTTTTTTAAAAAAATGTTTTTAAGAGTTTTGACTAGAGCTGCGTGTTCTCGGACAAGTTGAATCACCTCTTGGAACCTCAGTTTCCTCTCCCACACTGACCTCACAGGATGGTTTTGAGGCTCCAATTAGCTAACGTGTCCAAAGGTGCCTTGTAAACTGTCAAGGTGCAATAGACTAGCCATCTAGCTAGGAGATGTGTTTTCAATAGAGTAGAAATTTAAACTTTCTATTCAATGTTACTGTTCTATTTTTTAGAAACAAAAATTATTAGTATTGTACTTGTATTGTTTGTTTAATAAATGTTAGCTACCATTCAGCTATATTTTGTGCTAAGCCTCTGAGAACTTGCCTGGAGACCTGACAACTAATTGTATTATTTTTGAGGAACTATGCAAAGGGTGGTCTGAACAATTGACTTAAAAATGAATGTTTAGGGCCGGCCCCCCTGGCTCACTTGGGAGAGTGCAGAGCTGGTAGAGCTGAGGATGCAGGTTCAGATCCTATATAGGGATGGCCAGTGCGCTCACTGGCTGAACGTGGTGCAGACGACACCAAGCCAAGGGTTACGATCCCCTTACCGGTCAGGAAAAAAAAAAAAAAATGTTTAGAGCATGATCCATTTACAAGTAGGGATTGTGCAGCAAACAGGATTCCAAAATTGATGAAAAGACAAAAAAATCTTATGAAAATAATTCCAACACCAAAATGACACATTCTGCTGAAGTCAAAAACCACCTACTCTACAGACACACTGAATTGTAACAATGATTTTAACAATTTAACAGGCTGGGAATAACAAATTGCAGGCATTTCCTTCCTGATCCTCACACAGAATCCTATTAACCAGAATGGCAAATTTGCCATCGGGGTGTGGAAGACGAGATGACCCAGGCAGCCACTCAAGAAAGATCCAATGTCAATCCCAAGACATGACCTTTTGGAATAGGCCTTTTCCAAAAGTACGTGAAGTCCTCTACCCAAAGAAAAACATAGACAAAAATTATTGAAAGTCTGTAAATTCATAGAAGTCTTAATTTAAAGGAACCATCTTGTTTTCCCAAAATGAACAGTGCTGTTCGCTCATACCCCCAGAGACCTTCCAGCCTCATGCCTCACCAGGCCACCCCATAAATTCCTGGCTTTACCCACTGGACATGCCTACCACTCCCTGGACACACTGCAGCCTTGCAGGACATGTTCCTAGTTCTGCATGCCCTCCCCACCCCTCTGCTCCATGACAAAGAACTGAGGGGGACCTCTAGGAGCTGATGGCCTCAGTTCTACCACCGCTGGGAACCGAATTCTGCCAACAGCCCTGGAAGTTCGGAAAAGGACCCCCCTTCCTCAGATGAGACTGCAGGTCTGACCAATACCTGAAGCCCAGCCTGTGAGACCCTGAGCAGAGAACCCAGTTAAGCTGTGCCCAGACTTCTGACTCATGGGGATCATTTGATAATAAATGCATGTTGTTTTAAACTGCTAAGTTTTTGGTAATTTGCTACACAGCATTAGAAAACTAATAAAATTAGTATTACTAATTCATCAGATGTATGCATTTATTTCCATTTGTCTTCTCAATCTACTGATAATTAGACTTCCCAGATGCAGTAAAATGTATTTTTTTTCCCAATTGTTCACAACTGTTCCCTGTAGGATGATTATACTTCCTCGCTACACTGGTTGCAGGTTTGGCCAGATCATAAGCTTTGGCCAATGGAATGTGAAAAGAAGGGGCATATGCTATTTCAGGGCAAAAATTTAAAAAGCCATTGAATGGGTCTGCTATTTTCTTTTCCTTCTGCCTCAAGATCAACAATTTCCCAGGCCAAGACTGCTCCTTCAGCCCAGGCTCCAGAATAAACTGTGACATTGAACAGAACTATGTCCAAACCATAATGAGATAAAGTGAACATTTAAACCTGTGTTCTAAGCCACTGAGATTTGGGCATTATTTGTTACTGCAGAATAACTTAGCTTAAGCTGACTAATACACCAGACTTCATTATCTAAATATGAGTAAATAGCAAATAAATGATCATATCCCTAGCTTTATTAATCTATTTTACTGACATCTACAGAATTCTCTGAAAAGTCAGATAGAGAGAACTTTACCTCGTTCCATTCTTACATTCACTCTGAACTGTGCTATGCATTTCAAGCAAAGTATCATTTACCCTTACTTTTTATTCTCTCCCATGTACCTTCCTAAAATCACTTACTGAGATTCCTCAAGCCTGGAAAAATAAAAGCATTGGAAAAAAATTAAAGATCCAGCTAAGAAAAACAAAAGTCTTTGTTGTTCGGTGGTTACAAGCCCACTTATCATAAGACCTGATAAAACAATTGCTTATTTATTGAGTGACTGCTATGTGCTCAGTGCTGAACTAAATGCATAATCCCCCAACATACCAGTGAGATAATACCATGATTATCTGTATTTCACAGAGGAGGAAAGTAAAGGCTCAAAAGCTGGCCTAAAATTTGACCCGACTATCTCTCTTCAAAAAGAAGACCATACTAAAAGGTACCCCAGGCCTCTCCTAGGGTGAGGCTATCTTCAGAACTGCTTCAGACAGAAGGGGTAGAAAAATTCTCATTTTGTGGCTAATGGAATTAGTGCCTCTCTCTCAAACATAATGAAATGTAAAGCCATTTTATTAGTTCTCTTGGGACTGTTTAAAAGAACTCTTCTACTACTGTGTTAATTTAGCCTCTCCAAGAGAGCTCTGTATAAAATGAGGTCAGGTTCTTTCAAGGTATTTCTTTGTTGCTCCTACCTGTACAAGGGCATTGAAGTTCACTTTGTTCAGTTTTTCAGTTTCCCTTCCAAAATACTGCAGGAGGAGATTAGAGTATCTTCTAAACATCAGAATCAGACTGACCCTTCATTCTCCATGTGCCCTCAGTGGCAAACATGGTGTTTCTGGAGGTGTCACTGAAACCATTACCTCACATACCTCAGGGAAACAGAAATGTGTTTTAAAGGAAATTACCTTTGTCCCTGACCAGTGCCACCCAGCACATGCTCACAGCCTTTAAAAACTTGGCTGTGTCCTGAAAGGTCTTTTGAGGATAACATGGTGCAATAGACCAAATGTTTACCTGCCCCAGCATTCATATGTTGAAACACCCATGGTGATAGCATTAGGGTCTGGGGCTTTTGGAAGGTGATTAGGTCATGATGATAGAGTCCTCATGAATGGGATTAGTATCTTTATAAAAGAAGCCCCAGACAGCTCTCTTACCCTCTTTTGGTCACGTGTGGATACAATGAGGTCAGCCGTCTACAACTCAGAAGGCCCTCACCAGAACCAACTGTGCTAGCACCCTGGTCTCAGACTTCCAGCCTCCAGAACTGTGAGAAATAACCTTCTGTTGTTTATAAGCTGCTCAGTCTATGGTACTTTGTTACAGCAGCCCTAATGGACTAAGACACATAGTAGCCCCTTTACCAAGCACACAACTTGGAATAAACAGGAGCTATCATTAGAAATATGATTTTGTAAAGACCAATTTGCAATCATGAAATGCCTTCTCTGATGTTCTCTCCAGTCCCCTCCCTCCCATGGACCTGCCTACAGGACTTCAGGCTGGAGAGACATCCAAGAAGAATTTGAACCTAGTTCTACCACTACTAGCTGTGTGACATTGTCTATGTTACTTCTCTCCCACAGGTTTCTCATCAGTAAAATGGGGTTGATAATGTTGCTTACCTCATATGATGCTGAGAAAGTTACATGTGTTAATATAACTAAAGCTCTTCAGTCAATGCCTAGCACTAGGTAAACCCTATAGAAGTGTTTGCAATTCATATTTCTCCCAACACCTACTCCTCGTCTCCCCAATCCTCTGGGTAAAGGAATGACCACAGCCAGCCATTCACCCTCATTAGCTCAAGATAATATTTCTCAACTTTTTTTCATGAACCATAATATGAACTGTTTTCTATCACAACCAAGTACACATACAAATACATATAAAAAAAAATTTTTTTTTCCTTTTTGTCTTTTTTTCGTGACTGGCAACGGATCGCAACCCTCAGTGTCGCGCCCGTACCGGACCGGGACCGGCAACGGGATCGCAACCCTTGATGTTGCTCCTGCACCTCGCTCAGCCAGTGAGCGGCCGGTCTGTATGTGGGATCCGAACCTTCAGCGGGAGCGCCGCCGCACTTCCCAAGCGGCGCACCCGGGCCGGCCCTACATATAAAACTTAAATGAAAGTTTCACGAAATAATCTTTACCTTTATGCAATGTGCTCTGGTATTCTCTAATCACTACTGTTCTATCTTGTTTCTTCACTTTTTGGTTTTCAAGCTAGTCATAATCCACTAAATTTATTTCATGACTTACCAATAGGTTGCTGCAGATGGTCTGAAAAGAACACTGATCTAAGCTAACCATCATCCATTAAATTCTAACAGCACCCATATGAGGTAGGTACTGTCATGAAGTCAACTTGACAAATGAGGTAACTTAGGCACAGAGAGGTTAAGTAACTTACACAAGATCACATAGCTTGCTAGCAATTGGCACAGGAACTTATGAGACTGTTCCTAATTCTGAGGCAGGCGTATGGCCTAAGCCAGCCCAGTCAAACTGGATATGGATAAGGATGTGTGTAGCCAGATTAACATCCATGCTACATACATGAGTGGAGCAGGTCTGGGGAGAGCTGCCACGCTAGGTGGCAGAAAAGAGAGACTGAAAGAGCCTGTTCCTTGGCGGTGTGGTTCGACCCTGAGGCTACTCCACTCTCAACTGCCTCTCCTACAAGCTAGCAAATCTCCTGACTGGCCACTGTGAATTGGTATTTCTGTTACTTACACACAGAAGTATCTGAACCAATATGTTCCCTTTTTATATTCCAGTAACAATTGCACAAGTTAAATAATATCATCCCTATCTTGTAGAAAATGAAGTTCAAAAAATTTACTAGAGGAGTCCTAGCTAGTAAAAGGTGGATCCAAGATTTAAAACAGGGTCTTTCCAGCTTCAAGACACTATACCGAACAGCCCATGCTAGACGGTGTACTAAAGTGTAAAGGACAAAATGATGGGGCAGATAAGTGCTGTCTTCCTCCAGAGAAGAGCTGTCATTGTCGCCTGCACCCTCTTCCACCACCCAAGCACTCTGCTGCTCACCCTTAAGTGTTCTTACCCCCTTTTCACTTTATCTGATAGTTATTTATGCTCATGCTGTGGGTCTCCTCTAGACTGTAAGCTCCTAGAGGACAGGGGTCATGTCGATGCAGCTTTATAGCCCTGTGCCTTGCACATCAAAGTCACGCAAGGAGTACACAATGAATTGATTATCTTTGAATCACCTTTTGTCGCATTTAGAAATAATGGGGAGCTGGGAGTGCTGCATCGTACAAAGCCCACCCAAGTGGCTCTGTCCCTAGTGTGTGCTGTTGCTGGTGCTCCTTGCTCTTCCTTATAAGTGTCTCTATTAGACAGGCGGGAGGGTGGAGGCAAGATGGGTGGGATGACTTTACAAACAGACAAAATATTGGCACTGCTCTTGATGCAGGGACAAAACCAGCTAAATCTGACCCTGGTGAGTTTTCAGGTCTGATCTAATCCTCATCCTTAAAGCCATACTCTCATCCACTTTGGACTGTGGCTTGGCCCTGAGTTCATTTTAAATCCCAGGACCAATGGCTTTGCCAATATTTTATGTGTTCCTTGGGTAACTCTTGGAGGGCTGCATTCAAGAAGCAAACAGCTCTGACCATGGCATTCACCACTTATACTAAACCTCCCGTGTCTTCCTCACCTACCAAATTCAGTGAATACTCTTGGAACGCATTCAAGGTGCTCCACAATAGGACCTACGTTCTCAGTCTTAACTCATGTTTCCCCCTCCCTCAAGCCACCTGGCCTGGGCACAGTTGCCCCCGACATGCCCCGCACTGTCCTGCCTCTGGGCCACCTCACACTGGTGCTTCTGATCGCATGCCTTCACAGCCACACTGTCTGCTGTGATCGCACCCTTTCTGGAAGGCCCAGTTTCAAGTCCACCTCTCTTGTGAAGTCTTTCCTCCTCCTGGGGGTACCCTCTTCCCTTCTGAACACTCACAGCGTTTTGCTTATACCTCTTCTTCTTTTTTTTTTTTTTTTCCTTTTTGTCTTTTTTTTCGTGACTGGCAACGGATCACAACCCTCAGTATCGCGCCCGTACCGGACCGGGACCAGCAACGGGATCGCAACCCTCAGTGTCGCTCCCGCATCTCGCTCAGCCAGTGAGCGGCCGGTCTGTATGTGGGATCCGAACCC
>NW_007730134.1:11198-21633 GCF_000696425.1 Galeopterus variegatus
CATCATCATCATCATCATCACCACCACCATCATCACCACCATCAAACCCATTTTACAGATGAGGAAACTGGATCTTAAATTAATTTACATATACCTGTGCCACTAGAAAAAAGTGAAACGTGTATACTGTGTTAATCATTTCCCTACACAGCATTTTAATATAAGTCCCTTTAGGGCAGACATTGAATGACACATTATTACACCTGTTCAGAGTTTAGCACAGAGGCAGCTTGTAAGCATGTGGGGAAATGAACGGGTTCCTTCTGAGACCATCAGGAGTTTCATGATCTTGCTAGGTGCTTTCCACCAACTGCCGTCTAATAGTTTATTTTCCTGGATGAGGTAAAAATTTACACATCCAGCATAAGGTTCTCTGAATATAGGTTTCTTATTCTTTAATGCTTTCAAATAAAGCACTTTCCTTAAGCTATTAAAAAATGCCCTCTTCCAATGCAGGATACAAACAAATCCAACTATTTTCACAATTTTAATGTGAGCAAAGCATGTGCTGATGGTCCAGACTCCAAAGCCATGCTGTCCAGACCCACATGACATGAGGAGGAGGGACGTTAACTGCATTATTCACGCTCACACTTCTCTCCCCTCTCCCTCATCTTTGTAGTTTCAGTCCAGGCTGCTCAGGTTTTGTTTATGTTGCCATAAATTAAAGGGCACACTTTTTACACGTCCTGAATATGTTTCACTCAGGATGACAGAGGATGGGAAAGTGGTTTCCCATAACCCTCTCAAATGTCCCTCTCAAATGTCACATCGAGGAGCATGCTTCACAGCCAGACACTCTGATACCTGAACAGGGGCATGATCACCTGAAACTAATACAGGGTCCCTGGCAAGCTGCCCAGCGGGCCAGAGATGGAGGAGGATCGTTTTCACTGATGCATGAGCTGAAGCCTCTCACCCCAGGCGACAGTGCACCTCTCAGCTAACCATGAAAATTGGTCGCATATGTCTCCTGGTCTTTTACACAGCTGCGATTTGACCACAATATTTCAATTTGTTTCACCAACATTTTCCAAATGACCTATGACTTCATCCAAAGTCCCAGAGAGACCCCTCTGCAAAGCCCCCACACAGAGACCCAAAGTCAACTATGATTGTTGAATCTTGACTATCCAGGACCCCACCCATCCTGGCTTGGCCCCTGCTGTGCTGAAACCAGGTCAGATCCAGGGCTGTCAGCCACACTAGGCACACTGCTGAAACTGAGCTGCTTGTCCAAGAGGAGGGGCCAAAGTTTAGTGCCTAAGGATGAAAAAAAAGGCAACCCTACTTTCAGAGCCATATTTTATACAACATGGTGATTACGATAGTAACAGGCATGCAAGACACACACATCCATCCCCCCTAGTAAAAATGAAAATATTGTGCCTTTCTATTCCTCATTTCATTTGACATCTTCTCACCCTCAACAATCTGATGACTCTGGTGCTAATATCCTTACTTTACAGATAAGAACACTGAGGCTGAAGAAGTTTAAGAACTATGTGCCTAAGTTTATTCAGCCAGTTAATGGCAAAGTCAGGATTCACACTACAGTGATGTGATTTGAACCAAGACCTGATGTTGCGGTTCAAGTCCAGAGGCTGTTTTCTGGCAGAATTCCCTCTGGTTCTGGGGAGGTCAGTCTTTTGTTCCATGCAGGCCTTCAGCAGATTAGATGAGGCCCAACCACGTCAGGGAGGGCAAACTGCTTTATTCAAAGTCCATTGATTTACATGTTATTCTCACCCAAAAACACTGTCACAGAAACATCCGGAATAATGTTAAACCAAATATCTGGGCACTGTGGCCCAGTCAAGTTGACACATAAAATTAACCATCTTATGTATTTTTAGAGCTTCACAGGTGCTTCTACTGTGCAGCCAGGGTGGAGGACCACTACTCTGTCATTTTACAAACTCACAACTATCTCCAATTTCTTCAAAACCAAAGACTACCTACCATTAACAGATGGCCCAGGATAGAGATAGATAAGGTACTTGCCTAAACCAGGTACTGCTTCTTTCATGAAAAACAGTAGAGGGGTTTCTGCAGGTAGAAACATAGGTGTAGACAAGATGTGCATTTATAGTTCTGCTAGAAGGTTGGTAGAGCAATCACATCACACATAGACCATTCGGGGCTGCAGGGAATGTTCAATGTGTATTCTCTTTCTTCTTTTCTCTGACTCCTCTCAATGAATCCTCTATATTAGAGGGAAGATTTCATTTTTAAAACTTGGAAAAATCCAGAGTCAAATGGTCCACTTGCACCTGACCTATGGCTTGACAAGAGATACTGAAAGCTTATGTTGAGACAATAAATCTCACCAAGATGGTAGGAAAATTTGTAGCCAGAGCTGGACACAGAATTTTTTAGAGCAGTGTATTCAGAAAAGCTTATAGAACTGGAAATGGTATATTTGCAAAATTTAAAAGGCCTCCCTCTCTCCTTGCTGGCTGAGAAAATCTGGAATTACATAACTTCACACCACTTCAGTATTAAGAAGCAGTATGCCTGTCTTATTTGGTTTAGGTTTCATATCAAAACTTTGAGATTTTTATGGTGTGTTGTTTTGAAAACATTTAGGTGCGTTTTACATGTGTTTGACTCAGAATTAGGTGAGTGCTTACCTGTATAAAAGTTCAGACCAGCAAAATTATTTGCTGAAGGACCAGTTTTTAGGTTCAGGACCCCTGAGGAGTACAGGAATGCCTCCTGGGAATCTGAGCATGAATTCCAGTTGTCACACCCCTCGCAGCTGGCCCCCAAAAGTGCAAGTCCCACCACTAGGTCCAGGCTCAAGGTTGACTGCTGAGTGAACAAAGGTGGTCTTTGACCCCTCTCCTCTCTGTAGATTTCCTTCTCTTCCCATCCCTTCTCCTGGCTTAGCCCTCTTTTTGTTCACTAGCTTATAACAAAGATGTTAGCTAATAATGGTTTTCAGCCTGATCTCCAACATCCCAAGGGGATATTTTAGAAGAGACTTTGGTGGTAAAACGACAGTCCATAGGGTAATTCCACTGGGTTGGGAAAAGGGATTTGAGAAGGAGATGTATTAAGAGGTTCCCTTAAGTTATACCATGTGAATGGCTCTCATGCTTTTCAGTGGTAACTTATGGAAACTTTATCGGCTGTTTTGGTTGAATTGTGTCCTCTCAAAAAAGACCTGTTGAAATTCTAACTCCAAGCTCCTCAGAATGTAACCTTATTTGGAAATAGGTTCTTTACCAACTTTATAAAGTTAAAATGAGGTCATTAGAATGGTCCCTGCTATTAGTTGAATGTGTCCCCTCCAAAATTCTGGTGTTGCCAATAATATTAAGAGGTGGAGCCTTTAAGACGTGATTAGACCATGAAGGCTCCTTCCTTATGAATAGTATTAAGGCCCTTATTCAAGAAGTTTCGTGCGGCATTCTGCTAGATTGCCCTCCTGCCTTCCACCATGTGAGGACACAGTGTCCCTCCCCTCTGGAGGATGCAGCATCAAGACACCATCTTGGAAGCAAAGACAGGCCTCACGAGACAGTGAACCTCCCAGTGCCTTGATCTTGAACTTCCCAGCCTCCAGAACTGTGAGAAAATAAATTCCTGTTCTTTATAAATTACATAGTCTCAGGTATTCTGTTACAGAAGCATAAAATGGACTAAGACAGACCCTATTCCAATATTACTGGTGTATTTATAAAAAGGGCAAATTTGCCCACAAAGAAAGAAAATGATGTAAAAATGGACTGGAGTGATGCATCTACAAGCCAGAGAATGCTTAAGACTACTGGAAGCCAGGGGAGAGGTGTGGAACAATCCTTTCCTAGTGCCTTCGGAGGGAGTTTGACCCCACCGACACTTTGATTTCAGACTTCTAGACTACAGTCCTGTGAGACAACAAATTTCTGTTGTTCTAAGCCACCAGTTTCTGGTGCTTTGTTACAGCATCTCTAGGAAACTAATACACCACTCTTTTTACCTTTTAGCCCAGAGGTTCTTGTAACAGTTGGCTATTGCCCCAATTAAGCTGCATGACAACCACAAAACCTCAATTGCATACAACAGTAAATGTTGGTTGAACTCATCAAGGCTCTGAGATCTGGCTAATTCAGACTGAGTTCAGCTGATCTTGGTTGTGCTCTCTCAAGAGGCTACTGTCAGCTATAAGTTGATCAATTAATTGCCTCTGCCAATAACAGTGGCTTTCTTGCTCACATGTGTGGGTGTTGGCTATCTGCTGGCTGACCTCGGGTGGCCTTGACCAGGATGACTGGGGTGACTTGGTCTTCTTCTCATTTTCCAGCAGGCTAGCTCGAACATATTCTTCTCAAGGCAAATGCAGAGGGCAACAGCACAAGTGGAAATAAGCAAGTCCTTTTTCAAGCCTCTGTATGCATTATGTCTGCTAACATCCAATTATCCTGATAAGTTATATGGCTGGATCCCTTGCAGGGCACAATAAGACTAAAGGACTATGGGTTAGAAAGAGCTGCAGAGTACAGGCCATTAATGGAATCAGTCTACCATAGCTCTGGATCCAGTGGGGAACTCTCAGAACCTGGGGCAGTAAAAGACTCCTGAAAAAGTTCCTACCATTTGTTCTGTTCTACCCAGAAGTCTACTTGTCCAAGCATAGCATATCCAATCCAGCTATTTGAAACTTCATGGGGATCAACTCTAGACTAAAATCTCTAGGGGATACAGAAATAAATAAGAATTGGATGTTGGGAAAAAATAGGAAAGTGGTCAGGGCCCCTCAGATGTTCAGAATTTTGCCAAGCATTTGCTGTAAATATCCTCAGATGTTCCTTATTACTACTTAATATAATTGTGTATGGCACCAGGTGTCCAAGGTTATGGACTTAAGTATAAAAGACTAACAGCTCTGGTACACAGTGCTTCTCAGAACTCTCAGAGAAGCCGCTAGGACAGTTGCTCCTAGATCTGAATAAAACCCATTCATTTTTCTTTACCCACAGCTCCCAGGACCTTTTTTTTTCTATTACCTAGCTCACAGACCTGCATGTGGAGTGTTTGTGACCCAGTCTGTGCAACAGACTCGAGGGGTCTGTAAGCCCTAGCTTTACATTGGGTCCTACCATAAGGGAGATTAAGATACCATAAGCATGAACCCCAAAAATGTCAGCATAATGAGGACCTTGAGAAAAGCCAAAGAAAAACCAAAAAACTGTCACTGGGTAGAGATCGCCAGATA
Organism: Galeopterus variegatus; assembly: GCF_000696425.1. Taxonomy (NCBI): domain Eukaryota; kingdom Metazoa; phylum Chordata; class Mammalia; order Dermoptera; family Cynocephalidae; genus Galeopterus; species Galeopterus variegatus. The sequence goes on from NW_007730134.1 coordinate 16,402, forward strand.
TCACGGTATGCAGAAGGATCTAATCCCATAGCGAATTTTTCAGAAATCTAAGGTGAAATGAGGCCCAAAAAAATGTAGACAGATTTTTTTGTAAGATTACTTTGTTTTATTTCAAAAACTTGTTTATTCTGAAATCATATCCTTCTTACCTTTGAAATTAACATATTAATTTTTATAAAATTAAAAGTAGAAAAGAGTTTTGTTTGTATGTTTTTAAATATCATTATTTTATAAAATAACAGTTGTCAATCCAAAATCTATTCTTCCCAAATCCCCAAGTTGTTTCTTGGTTTACTTGTTTTCTTTTACTCCAGAAGTGTGGGCACTACAGCTGAAGAGGCATGAAAAGACTTCCAGCAGAATCCCTCCATGGAAAAGGAATCATCTGAGACAGGCCTTGAAGGGTGGGCTGGATTCCAACAGATGGAACCCACATGAAGTGAATGGAGGCTGAAGAGGGTACAAAGTGGGGAGGAAGACCAGGGCATTCTATCCATGGCCAAGAGTAATATTTATCTAGTTTACCCTCAAGCAACCAGAGTTGCTGAAGGACAGGGCTCCTAAAGAGCAATAGCATCAGCTTGAAGTTCATCTTTCTTTCCATCAGCAGGATTGGTTTTGGCCCGGCTGCAGTTGGCAGCTGGAGACTGCCCAGCCACACATTTTGAAGGTTTCTCAACATTGCTATAGTCTATGTGACAATTTAACTCTATCCCTCTTCCATCTGCCAGTAGACCTTACTAGAAATCAGCTTTCCACACCTTTACCTCCCAGTTGGTTCTTCTCCTACAGGAGAGACAAGGTGTTAGGATGAGGTCAAAGCTAATTCTGTCCTGAACCATCTTCCATAAGCATTTTGGGGGGCCATCCTATCGTAAGCCACCCCAGTCGGCATCCTTGCTACAAGACAGCATTATCATCTCAGCTGAGGCAGAATAATAGAAGTTATTATTAACATTATTATTTATTTAATTTTTATTAATTTAATGGCATAGGTAAAGAACAGAACTCTTTAAACCCAGGTCAATCTGACTCAAAAGCTGGTTCCCTCCTCTACCCCCCCATACATACATGCACATCCTATAATAACCTTCAAGATGTTCTCACTGCCGTAAATACTATTGAAAAGGGAAAGTAGGCCCTATATCCTAGTTAATACCTGGCCTACTTGCCTAGGTTGAAACATCACATAGGAATTATAGAGCTGGCTGGTATTCTTTCATTTTAGGTTGGAAATCATGTCAGTCCATCTGGAGTAAGGGCTTTTAATACTTTGTGACAGTTTATACTTTGGAGTACCATGGCTCAGAGTTACCATCAAGGGGCCGTGTGTAAAGTCCCATGGCATTTAGTGGAGTTCAAGGATAGAGAATTCCATCGTCTCCGTTCCACATGTGCTGTGTCATGGCCCAAACTTCAGGACTGCACAGTGAGTGAAAGGATGACATTAGCCAAAAATAACAGCTATACCACCCAGAACCTCTGAGCACATGAAATTGAGTGCTAATGCATCATAAGATTTTGAAGACAAATCCAGGATAAGGTTAACATTCCTTTTTCAGAGTCACCAAACGAAAGCATTTTCGTACAAAGACTTCTATTTGCATTACCCCTTACACTTCTCAGCATGCTCTCACCTCATTTGATTCAAATTAATCAGTAATCAGTATAGTAAACCTAATATTATCCTTTTTACAGATGAGAAAGCCAAGGGTTGGCAGGAGTTAACTCATCTATGCAAAATTATACAGCCTGTCAGTAATGGATATCAGACTAGAATTTAGTACAAGTATTTTTGTGGCAGAGTCCATTCAGATAAACACAATTAAACTAGTTTTCTTGGCTTGGTTTGTTCGAGAATTCTGATTAGTCAACTAGATTTCTGGAACTCAAGGTGCTTTCTAAATGGAATAGTTGCCTACAGCTATCCCAAACCATGTAGTTGACTTAACCAGTAAAGAAGTCTGAGTTGTGGGAATGGAAAAGAAAACATACTCATTCAAATATTTGGGTGTTCCTTCAAGACTGTAGAACCTCTTTACCACAAATGTTCTGCCCCAGATCAGATGGGCCCATTGCCAGGGAAGAATCTTCTAGCCCAGTGTCACAATGACAGTTCTCTTAGCAGTGGAAATTCCAGAATTCTATAGAATTGGATTATATGTTACAGATTAAAAAAAAAAAAAAAAGTCTTTCTTTTTTTTTTTGGTCAGCCAACCTGTAAGGGGATCTGAACCCTCGACCTTAGTGTTACCAGTACCATCACCATGCTCTAAACAACTGAGTTAACTAGCCAGAGCCCCCTCCTTTTTTTTTTAACATTTTTTTCTAAAGTAGCTTTTAATTATCTTTGCATAAAACTGGGAAAACTTACATTGTACCTAAAAGAGAACATTAGAAACTACAGTCATGGTGGTGGTGGTAGTTGCAGTAGTAATAGCGGTAGTAGCGTGGCCAGCTCTTCCCAGTGTGCCCAAGACTCTCTCAATTTTAAAACTGAATGTCTCACATCCTGAGGTCTCTCTCCAACTCATCCTAGGCAAATTGGGACAGTTGACCATTCTAAGTGATAAAATTATTATTATTATTATTATTATTATTATTATTATTATTATTATTATTATTATTATTGGAAATGGTCAGAAAGGAATCTGATGTGGCCATGGGATTCTTAAACCTCAAAGCCACCCCTCAGTGTTGCCACTGGCTACCTGAAGTGGATTATGCAGTGCCAAGCTATTGCTGTGCAATGGAGCTGGTCCTCAGTGCATATTCCTTGTCCCCATCTGGACTCTGGCATCAGTCCACTCAGGTGACCACCAGGCACTGCCCCTAACCTACTGCAAGGCCTCACTGGATCTAGTCCTCTCTCAGCAACCTCTGGTCCCCTTGTGTCAGGAACTCTTGGGGCTGTAATTTNAGCGGTAGTAGCGTGGCCAGCTCTTCCCAGTGTGCCCAAGACTCTCTCAATTTTAAAACTGAATGTCTCACATCCTGAGGTCTCTCTCCAACTCATCCTAGGCAAATTGGGACAGTTGACCATTCTAAGTGATAAAATTTATTATTATTATTATTATTATTATTATTATTATTATTATTATTATTATTATTGGAAATGGTCAGAAAGGAATCTGATGTGGCCATGGGATTCTTAAACCTCAAAGCCACCCCTCAGTGTTGCCACTGGCTACCTGAAGTGGATTATGCAGTGCCAAGCTATTGCTGTGCAATGGAGCTGGTCCTCCCCATCCAGCCCACCCTTCAAGGCCTGTCTCAGATGATTCCTTGTCCCCATCTGGACTCTGGCATCAGTCCACTCAGGTGACCACCAGGCACTGCCCCTAACCTACTGCAAGGCCTCACTGGGTCTAGTCCTCTCTCAGCAACCTCTGGTCCCCTTGTGTCGGGAACTCTTGGGGCTGTAATTTCTATTCTGGGTCCTTTGTTCTTTCCCAGGGCACTCCCCAGGAGCTCAAGGTCCCTCTGCTGTCACATAGCCCTGAACACATCTGGAGTTTCTGTTATCCCAAGAAGAGCAAGAAGGACAAAAAACACGACCTGTACTAAGAGGAGGAAAGCAGTGTGGGCTGGTAACTCTGCAGGAGATGGAGCTGGAGATGTATTCTGAAGACGTGGTAGAATTTAGATGAACAGAAACAAGAAGAAAGGCATTGCAGGGCGGTTGGGGGAGAAGACATGTAAACAAAGGGCTAAAGAATGTTAATAATGTACAGGAGACATTCACATCTGCAGGCTCTGCACCCATGGATTCAACCAACCTCAGATCAAAAACATTTGGAAAAAAATTGCACCTGTACTGAATATGTACAGAATTTTTTCCTTGTCAATATTCCCTAAACAAAACAGTGTAACAACTGTTTGCACAGAATTTATGCTACATTAGGTATTATAAGTAATCTAGAGATGATTTAAAGTATACAAGAGGATGTATGTAAATTATATGCAAATACTATGCCATTTTATATCAGGGATTTGAGCATCCACGGACTTTGGTATCTTCAAGAGGTCACCCACAGATACCGAGGGACAATGGTATGTAGCTTGGGTCCTGGAAGACAGATGAGCCTCGGGGGAGAGAATCAAGGAAGGGGAGAGAATCAAGTAGGTAGAGACCAAACCTTTGGCAGTGGAGAGGGAAAGACCTCCACTCTCTTCCAAAGACCAGTGTTTCTCAGCCAGGGGTGTTTTGCCCCCCGGGAACATTTGGCCATGTCGAGAGATGTTTTTGATTGACATGACTATGAGTAGGGGTATAACATGGTCTGAATGTTTATCTTCCCCAAAATTCATATGTTGAAATCATCACCCCAAGGTGATGGTATTAAAAGGTACGGCCTTTGGGAGGTGATTAGGTCATGCGGGCTGAGCCGTCGTGAATAAGATAAGTGCCTTTATAAAAGAGGCCTGAGAGAGACTCCTCACCCTTTCCACCATCTGAGGTTTGAGTTAGAAGACAGCTGTGACACCAAATCTACTGGTGCCTTGACCTTGGACTTCCAGCCTCCAGAACTGTGAGAAACAAATTTCTGTTGTTAATAAGCTGCCCAGTCTATGGCATTTTGTTACAGCAGCCCAAATGGACCAAGAGAGGATGCAGCTGTCATCTACTGTCTAGAGGCCAAGGATGCTGTTAAACAACCTACTATGCACAGGGCAGGCCCCATCCAACCCAGAATCATCTAGCCCCAAAGTCGACAGTGCTGAGGCAGAAGAAACTTGCAATGGACAACGGGGAGTCAGTGGAGGTTTCCAAGCAATAAATTGACAACATATTGTTGGTGCTGATACCTTCATAAACCTGAGAGGAAATTAGCACAGGAATATCTCACTTCCTGCAATGGAGAATTTCTTAAAAAGTTTGTGTCAATCAATGTTTTAGAAATGCCATCCTTTTTTAAAAAATTTGTTTTTATTGAAAAATAATTGATTATACTTATTTGTGGGGTTCAGAGTTGAATAAAATAGCTGTGTACAATGTGTGATGATCACATCAGGATAATCAGCAGGTTCATCAGTACAAGATGTAATCATTCCTTGTGTCCATTAACCAATTTCTCTCTCTCCCTTTCCCACCTCTGGTAACCACAGTTCTGTTCCCTCCTTGTGAAAGTTCAATGCATTATCGTGATTGTTTCTTTCTTTCTTTCTTTCTTTCTTTCTTTCTTTCTTTCTTTCTTTCTTTCTTTCTTTCTTTCTTTCTTTCTTTCTTTC
>NW_007730134.1:21781-51596 GCF_000696425.1 Galeopterus variegatus
TTTCTTTCTTTCTTTCTTTCTTTCTTTCTTTCTTTCTTTCTTTCTTTCTTTCTTTCTTTCCTTCCTTCTTTTCTTTTCTTTCTTTCACTCCCACTTACAGGTGAGGACATGTGGTATTTCTCTTTCTGTGCCTATCTTGTTTCACTTAACATAATTTTCTCCAAGTTTTCCATGTAGAAGCAAGCCATACTGTTTTAAATGTGCTAGAGCAGCTACTAGACAAATTCACTAGCAGGGGTGAATATGCTCATGAAGTAAAGAAGCTCTCCCAATGCCAGCATCATTCCTACCCCAGTATCTATCTGATATATTCAAATAGTTGTGCTTTAGAGTCTCCTAAAGTGGGACACACCTGATTTTCTGTTCCAGACCAGGAGGATGATGTGGGCGTCCCCCACCCCCAGGAATGGAAGAGGAGAAGCCAGATTCCCTGCCCACTGTCTGACCCGGAGCAGCTCCATATGAGGTCACTGATTAATTCCAGGATCACAATTTCTTTTTCTCCATGATTCATCGACTCTTAAGTGCAACTATTTCTTCACCCTGTCATTGTGGGACACTTAATCCAAAATTTTATTGAAATCAAGAGATGTTTTACTTGTTGTTACATTAGGAAAGAATATGATTCCTTTGAAACTTCAAACATTCACATTTTTGCTTCTCGGTGACTACTTTCAAGTTTTCAGACAATAAAATAAAGGATTTTATTTTCCTCTGGCTAAAGCTCGTTTTTACCCAGGCTTGGTTTTCTCTCCTTTCTTTTAAAAAGCCTCAACATATCTAAGTACACTAAATATTTATCAATGTAATTTATGGGCTTTGGCTGTTTACTTCTTGCCAAAACTAAAAAGTATATCTGTGTGTGGCCTGAAAAATCCCAACTATGACAAAACCAAAACAGAGAAATGAGCAGCTACTTCATACAAAAAAGGGGAAAAAATGTCAAACCACAAAAAACACAGAAGTTACTCATTCGACAAATTCAGATTGGCACAAAGGAAAATAAATATGTAAATAAACTGTCTCCTCTAAGGACCCCTTCCTGTTTGTCCTACCTCAGATGTTCTGCGTAAACATTTACTGAGAACATTAGGAGGGAAGACAGGCCAGGCGTCTGAGAGGTGGGGACAGAGGGCTAGCAGGCTGCCCACCTCAGCCTGTCCCTGCGAGCCCTTCTAAGCTGCCTGCCGCAAGCTCTTAACTGTGCAGAGAGAGGAATCAGCAAATCCTTAATGAGATCCTGGTCCAACTCCAATCCCTCCCTTCCTCACATATATTTCTTTGGGAATCAAGACCTAACATCTGGAATTTGGCTTTTCACTGTCACAGGATGTCTCAATGCTGGCTGTTGTTTCTAGAGTTACATAATTTCTCCTAAGGAGCTTTTTTCTTGCTTCAGAAAGGAGAGTGATTGCTGAGGAAATGCCTAAGATATTAAAAAGTCATAAGCACTCATCTGTGATAACGAAAAAGCAGTGGCACGGGACACACATCGGTTCTGATAGTTAACTCTGAACCTGAGGGAACGGGGCCCACTGGAAGTGACCATAATGAGCAGAAATAAAGGGTGTGAGGAAAAGAGGTAAATGCCTTGTGATGTGCGAACATTGGGGCGATGATTTAAACATCTCAGGAAAGAATTAAACAATTGTTGGGTTGAGATGCATCTGGTTAGCCCAGACCATCTCACCCAGATAATCTTACCAACCTTCAATCGATGGTGGACTTAGAGTCTTTAAGCCTTGCCACTAGACACGTCCTTCACACGGCAGAGGGGCCACCCTGGAAGCACATACTGTGCTGTTCAAGGCAGAAGCCAAGGCAACTGCACAGGCCTGTCTCCAGCAGCCAGACCCCAGCTGGCCCCCAGTGACTCACTGGGCAGGCTCTGGCTCTTCTCCCCCCTATTCCACTGGTCCTGCTGGGTGGAAATGAGTTTTGCGAACCACTGCTTGTCATCTCAAAAGAGGCAATTGACCTAATGACTGATTACTTTCTTGAAATGGCCCATTGAAGTGGATTTTCATTCTCCCTATTAAAGGAGAACAGGAATATATACAATCCAAGAATCATTATAAGTAAGAATTTCATTCTCCTCCCTGCTAAAACTTTTACCATAGCTCTTAAGCGTCCCAGTGCAGAAGATTCCAGAAAAATTAAATCCCTTTTTTTTAGGGAAACATAATTGACTGTACACATCTGTGGGGTACAGCATTGAGCATCCATACCTGTGTACAATAGATCCATTCTTAAATTCTCAAGGATTTTAATCTCAAAAGGTATGCAGGTCCTCCCCTAACCAAGAAATGAGAGCTGAGAACCACTGTGTGTATGCGCATGTGTGTGATACTGGGAGGGTGCGGTGGTGGTGTTTCAATAGGGTGGATGACCACTGAGTATTTCATCCTCTTCAAGGAGACCAGTAGTGGGAAGCAGATTAGGTTGAATTTCTATGGAATGTCAAGATCTCTCTCCATTCATGGTGTTTAAAAATAAGAAAGGTAAAGTTATCAAATGTGAAACTGAATACTGTGTGCCTAATGCTTGGAATTCAATAGTTAACAGATACAGTCCCTGCCCTTGAGAATCCTGTGGTCTAATGGGAGATCCAAATGATGAAATAAGCAATTACACTTCAGGGCAATTGGTGTCCTGATGGGATGTTCAAGACTCTCTGGAGGCATATGTGAGAGTTCCCTAACTCAGTCTCCAGAGGCCAAGCAAGACATCGTGGGAGAAATGACCTCTAACCTGACATCAGAACAACAAGGTAAGAGTTAACAGAGGAAAGGGACATAACATCAATGCAGAGGTACCCTCCTTTGCAAAGCCCCAGAAATGAAAGTACATGGCATTTGGCTGAAATGTGAGTGATGTGCTATAAACAAAACCAGATTTCATAAACCACGGATCAGCAAACTTTTCCATAAAGGACAGATAGTAAATATTTTAGGACTTATGGGTCATACAGTCTTTGTCAAAACTATTCAGTTCTGCCACTGTAGTGAAAAAGCAATCATAGATAATATGTAAATGAATGTGTTCCAATAAAACTTAATTTATAAAAACAGGTGCAGGACTGATATGGATCACAACCTGGCTTTGCTGGCACCTGAACCCTTGCTGCTACAAGTGTGGTCCCCAGACCAGCAGCAGCATCACCACGTGGTAGCTTGTTAGAAATATAGAATCTCAGGTCCTACCAAACTAGAATCTGCATTTTATTTTCAAGTGCTCCCTAGGTAGACACAACCTTGTTAAGACATCTGGACTCTCTCTTTGAGGCACTCATATTTGCATAATTGAAAGATACCTTTGGCTGTAGTACTGCAAATACCCGAGAGAGAGAGCATCTCCTTAAATTTTGCCCCCTAATTTTGTTCTTGCCTCTCCCTAGTGTTGGCCCTGGTGAGGAAAATGGGCAACAGAGGGCAAGACTACAGGATGGTTCTCTTTTCTCCCAGCCTGGGGAAACCCACCTCTGCCCTACCTCCCACCACAAAAAAACTGACTTTCAAAGGCTGTTGAGGTTTATCTTCATTAAGACTCCTAAAGGTAAACCCATTGGGTATATCACTAAGTCTCACCTAATGCCATTCTTCTACCAACCTTCTAATCAGACCAGACCTGGGCATCGTGCTTCTCTGCTGTCCATTATGTTATCATTTGTTCCCATACATATTCCATAACACTTCGGGGGTGCTGTCTTCTGTGCCGGCTCCACCTCTAGAGGCACATCTGGCCACGTAGGTTTGATGTTGGCTTCCAGGCAAGCACGCAGGCAGCAGCTCTGAGCATGAGCAGAATAAAGCCTCCTAATTAGGCAAGAGAGGGACTCTGGACCAGCTGTGCACACTCTGAGGGAAGACATCAATCAAAGAATTCATCTCCCTTCTCTACCTTTTATTTTTGCTTTAGAAAATCCAATTAAAGAAGAGCCTACACTCTCCTAATTTTTCAGACATTTAACACGTACAACAGGGTTGCTGGCCATGAATTCAAACATACACACACACACAGAGTGGAAATGCATGCATCCTGTTTCTTCCTTGTTGGCTTCAAGGACTTAGGGACTTTGGATGTGCCTGTGCACATGAAGCAGAAAGGATGATGGAAAGTTGGTCAGAAAATGTCACTCTGCTGCACGTCAATTTCTCATGTATTTCCCTCTGCCTCTGATGATTACTACATTTCATCCACATGACTTTCCCACTCGTTTTGGCTTGTCCTTGGGCATGGTTCACTGAGATTTTGCTGATGTGAGCAAACCCTGTGATGATTTTGCCCTACTGTTTCACTGGTTTAAGGTGAAACTGCTACTTTATAGTCCAATCTTCACTTTCCTCGCAGTGCCTTGATCATGTATGGCCCCAGGAAAGACACCCTGTGGAAATTACTGCAATGATTTGGCCTGGGCAATATAAAGGCAGGGCATTTCCTGGTGAGGTGCATGCTGAGCCGCTCATGTCTGTAGATGCCCCCTGCCAGGTCAGCTGCTCTGCCACCAAGTGAGGGTGGCAGAACCCAACACATCACACGCACACCTGGGTACCCAAGGGTACCTTCCCACATCTAAAATCCAATGAATGCTTCATCAGTCCTACCAGTGTGCTTGATACATGATGGAGCTTAATACTTTCAAAGTGTGGTAGACCCAAGGGCATAGTGGTTGGGAACTTGGGTTCTGGAGTCAGCCAACTGCAGTGTGAATCCCAATTCTACTTACTAGCTGAGTGACTGCATATGTTACCTAACTCCTCTATGATTCAGTTTCCTCATAGTTTAAAATGAGGATGATGACAGCACCTGCCTCACAGGTGACTGTGAAGATGCTGTGAGAAGTGCAGATGAACAATTTAGCAGAGCAAATGGGATACAGTAGCACAAATAAATGTCAGCTGTCATTCCTAGTATTTGTTATTATTAAAGCTTCCCTCTAGTTTTCGCTAATCCATGTATGTCTCTGCTTCCCAATTCAACTTGAAACTTACCATCTCACAAAAGCTTCCCTAGCTAAGCCCAGCCAGCTCTGAGCATGAATTTGGTCCTTGTTCCCCAGTACATATCAAAAGAACTCCTGCGTGATTTTAATTTTTTAAAAATATTTTTCATTTACATATTTTATCTCCTCAAACGGAATTATAAGAGGACCCATTTTTCTTGTTTTGCATATGACCCTACCAACCCCTAAGATACTTGCACTAATGCTACACACAAAGAAACACCTTAATCTTTGATGGATCAATTTTATTTCAGACTATATAGCGTAATGTGTATTACAAGTAACATGAACTCAATTCAGTTATCATGGGTGTTACTATGACACAGGCTGAGTAGAATTTCCTTTTGTCATTAGAGGACTCAGAATGCCAGCTCTGTAGCCAGACTGACTGCCCAAGTTTTACTCTGAGCTCTTGTGATTACTAGGTGCATGATTGGGGAAAGTTACGTAACTCTCACAGCCTCATTTTACTCATCTGTAAAACGGGAATAATAAGACTGCTTATCTCATGCGGTTTTGGTGAAAATTAAATGGGTTAAGGAATGCTGGGTGCTTAGAACAGTGCTCAAGAACATTGTCATTTATTGCTGTTTGTAAATAAATTATTTGGTATGAAATTAATAGAATAAACACATTTGCAGAGAAGAATGTTTACCTTAATTAGAGGAATAAACTGTTTGATAAAAATGATAATATATCAATTTGCTACTATGATCAATAATCGCTTGCCAAATAAGCTATGTAAATGATGCAATTGTTTTTCCCTGAACAGCATCTTTATATGATACCATGTCTCTGCTTTTCCTTTGGAGAATCATCCCTTTCCCTCCAAGTGATCCAGGTAAGATTGTCCATATTACCAACCACCCCTGGCCCGATGCTCTCCTCTCTTCATAGATGTGAGCACATGACCAAAATGAGCCAATTGAAGTCCTCCCTGAGACAGGATTTAGGGATCCTGAGAAAGAGAATTCCTCCTCCACTGGGATTCAGACCTGCAAAGATCACACAAGCTATAGATGCTTGCAGTCACCCTGAATACTTTTGAGAAATGGAAGAAACTACAGATTGATGCCAATGCACAGAACTGAGAGATGAAGAGATGGCAAGAGAAAGAAAAAAATCTGACAGTGTCTTATGAGTCCCTGGATCATGACTGTACTGCAGACAATTCAACCTCTAGACTCCCCATATCTCTGAGCCAATAAAATTCCTCTTCGCCTAAGCTAGTTTGCATTATCTTTCTGTCACTTTCAACCAGAGAAGCTCCAATTAAAACACTTTTAACTGTGTGAGTCCTGTATCCATTAAAGAAGGTCCAACCAAGAGAGGAGAGTTTACTTTGAATTAGTATTATGTGAAATAAATAAAACATTTTATTTATTTTTTAATTCTATAAGATTCTTAATTTGAATTAAGGAAGTTTTACTGAAAGTAATTATGTTTTATGTTCAACCAAGAGAGGAGAGTTTACTTTGAATTAGTATTATGTGAAATAAATAAAACATTTTATTTTTTTTAAATTCTATAAGATTCTTAATTTGAATTAAGGAAGTTTTACTGAAAGTAATTATGTTTTATGTTTTTATATTAGGTAGTCATAAGTAAAAGGTAAAATAAACAGATTGTATAATTTTTTAACAAATACAACAGCAAATATGCATAGTGAAAGTGAATTAGATTTGTTGTTCATTTGTCTATAAAAAGTAAAATATCATATATAACATTTATATACATACACATATAGTATGTATGTGTATATACTGAAAGAGAACATGTGAAATTATTGAGTCCATACTGTATGCCAGATACCATTCCAGTGCATTACGTGTGTTGTTTCATTTAGTTCTCATGACAACTTCCCTTCACAGTAAACACTCTTATCCCTGCATCACACACATAAAAACAGACACACAAAGAGGTTATATAATTAGCCCAAAGTCGCATAGCTGTTAGGTGACAGAGCCTGGATTTAAACCCGGGCTCTCCAGTTCCAACAACTGTGCATTCTTTCCATGACACCACGCTGGCCACCCCCAAAACAACTGGCATCCTGGCCTGCGCTTTCCCAGTGTCAGGAATGAGTTTGAGTGCTGCGACATAAATCCTCTCCACATAATCTTGTGTGGAGCAAGCATCTCCAACACTGAGCTCGAGTTCACAAAACGAAAGCACAAAGCCCCGTATCAGCCAGTCTCCAGACACAGCTGCTCAGCAGGCCCGCGTGGCGGGGGAGGCCACCGGGGGGAGCCCAGCGGAGACCACCATGCCTCACCCACAGGCACCTTTCCAGGGCTCAGTGATGCAGACTTGCTCTAACATAGATGGGGATACCTGGAACTGTGGTAGTGGCTTTGAAGATAAATGACTAAAATATAAGCATACTACTTAGAAATATTGAGGTAAAATGTAAAAAAAAAAAAAAAAAATTAGAAAACCATGAGAGAAATTAGAACACGAGATATTTGATCATACCAAGAAGATAATGGTATGCAGTTATGTTGAAACAAGAGACCTTATCTTTTAGAGAGTTGTACAGATGAAATAACACAGTGACTTGGATTTGTTTTGAAATAACCCTAGAGCTGAGGAAGGTAAATAAAAAAGATAGGCTGGGCCACAGCTGTAGTTGAAGCTGGGGATGGAGCATGCGGTTTCTTAGACTATCCTCTGTATATATCTGAAATTGTCTTTAATAAAAGAAAGAAAAATAAAAAATAAATATGAACATAAGAATCATACCCTTTAAAAGTTGAAAGGGTTTGGCTTTGGGGAGGGGGCAGTGGGGGTCCAGGGCAAGGCTCAAGGACGAGATGAGACAAGGGACTGTGGGTTTTCATTACAAGCCCTGAAGTATCATTGATGTTTACCATTGTGTAAATATATTCACTTGAAAAAAATCAAATTTTAAAAGAAAAGAGAAAAGAAAGAGCATATAGGTCACCAGCCTTTTTCTACGACATGGCAGACATCACCAATCAACCTCAGCCTGGTTTCCAGCCAAGCTCAGAGAGCCTCTGGAATCTTCTCAGCCTGCCAGAGATGAAGCCCACGCTCGGATGATGAGACCTTCCCAGCGTGTGCCGAGCTCACTCTGCCTGTAACCTGTGCTCGCAGCTTAGACTGTGAATGTTTGTCCTGCACCACTCCACCAGAGACGCTGCAGCTCCCACACCTCCCCACAGGCCCTCAGAGTGAGCTTGTCATTCCTGACCTGCCCTCCGCAGCCTGACCGATGCTTCCATTTCTGTTGGAGCTCCTGCTGTGCCTAACTACCAGCCCTCCCTCAGTGGCTGGCAATAACATTTTCCTGTGTCGTGCTTTTCTGCCTGCCTCAGAAAGTGATGAGTGCTAACAGATGCCAGTCCTGTGCAAAAGGATTCCTGACCTGCCCTCCGCAGCCTGACTGATGCTTCCATTTCTGTTGGAGCTCCTGCTGTGCCTAACTACCAGCCCTCCCTCAGTGGCTGGCAATAACATTTTCCTGTGTCATGCTTTTCTGCCTGCCTCAGAAAGTGATGAGTGCTAACAGATGCCAGTCCTGTGCAAAAGGAAAGCATTAGAATTATATTTGGGTCGACTTCTGATTTGTGAAGGGCTTTTCCATGTTTGCACAGAAGTGAAATGCCAGTCATCTTTCCTGGACGGTCTGACTTACAATTCCCCTGGGATGTTTACCTGCATCAGCATAAACTGAGGGTAATGGTTAGGGTCTGATACAGCTAAGAACTGGTCCCTGTGCCTCTTGCTCTATAGATCTTGGACTTGTAGACCCTGACCCTCCCTATTTCCAGCCTTATCCAGGTGCTAGGATCCTCAGCCAATCCCATACTCAGTCTCTAACGCTACTCCCAAAAGTAAGGGCATCCTTCAATTGTTTCACCTGAAACACTGGAAAACAAGGGGGAGGAAGTAATACATGTTGATTACCCCTATGGCCAGGCGCAGTGCTGGGAGCTTCCTATTCATTCCGGGCTAACCAGAAATCCTATGAATCAGGTTTTACAGATAAAAACACTGAGGCTCAAAGAGGTTGTGGTTTTTCTCATGGTCACATAGCTAGAAAGTGCTACAACAGGATTTAAATTTAAGTCTTTCTGAATTCAAATACCTCTATTTGTCCCCAGTCTGATGCTCCAAAGAAGCCTATGCTTGCTCATTAGCCCCTCAAGCAAGCCGACAGCCATAGACAATCTGGAGTTAGCACATATGCCCACCTAGAAAGCAGCCACCATGTAGAAATGCAGATGTTTGAACCCATATCTCGGGCAGTGTCAGGCCCCACTTCCAAAATCAGAATTGCTGAGGAAACAAATCTCCACAGGCAGAAGATGCTTACTGTGTCCCTCCCAGCATCTGTGTTACATCTGCTTACATTCCCATTCCTCACTGTCTTCACATAGACCACTGCCAGGACCTTGGTGTATACTCTATAGCCCATGGAAAGTGAGCACTTTTGTGGTCTGACTTAAAGAAGAAATAATAGCAAACCAGAGAAATAAAAAATCCAACCAGGAATCAATTACATAATTGACAGAGGTTGATTTGCAATTCATATGAGGCATGGAATTTTCAACATAGGCTTCTGCTTCATCTTGAAGATGCTGAGTCCATTGAGGCCCAAATCCTAGGGTTGACATTTATTCTCAGCATGAATTCTGACCACAACTCTGGAAAATGCCATTCACATATTCTGTAATGGCAGGCCAGCCTCTACAGCTGTAGCCCACCAGCCTTGACAAACCTTTCTCAGTACTGATAGAACATGCAGATAAAAGATCATTAAAAAATACAAATGACTAGAGTGCCATTCACATATTCTGTAATGGCAGGCCAGCCTCTACAGCTGTAGCCCACCAGCCTTGACACACCTTTCTCAGTACTGATAGAACATGCAGATAAAAGATCATTAAAAAATACAAATGACTAGAACAACATGTTTAATCAACATGACCTAATTGGCATATTTAGAACACCCCACCCAACATCTGGACAATACACATTCTTTCCAAGTGCATAGCAAACATTTACCAAAATAAATCATAAACTGGTTCAAATTAAGCCTCAACAAATTTCAAAAGACTGAAATCAGAATAACTTCTTCGTTCATAGTAACATTGAATGAGAAATCAATATCAGAAAGATAAATAGAAAATTACCAAACATTTGGGAGTTAAGCAATACACATTTAAATAATCCACAAGTCATCAAAGAAATAAAAATAGAAATTGGAAAATATTCTTAACCAAGTGAAAATATATGACATATCAAAATTTGTGGAATGCAGCTAAAGCAGTACTTAAGGAGATATTTATAGAACTAAATGCATATGTTAAAAATATAAATAAATTTATAAATTAAGTGAATATGTTTTCAAAGGAAAAAAAGGTTAAAATTAATATGTTTCCATCTCAAGAAACTTGGGGGGAAAGCAGCAAATCATATGCAAAGAAAATAAAAGGATAGCTATGATAAAGGTAAGCACAGAAATCAATGTAATATAAAATAAGCATGCAATGGAGAAAAGTCAACAAACCCAAACTCCAGTAGTTTGAAAAGATTGATAAAATTAACAAACTTCTAGCAAGGTTGATTTAAAAAGGGAGAAAACACAATTAACCAGTTCCAGAGATGAAAAAGAAGACATCAGTACAAGCCTCACACATTAAAAAGATAATAAGAGGATAATATAATGAACTTTATGACAATAAATTTGAAATTTTATATGAAATGAACAAATATCCAAAGAACACTCTTTACAAAATTGACTCAAGAAGAAATAAAAAATTTGAGTAGTCTTAGATCTATTAAAGAAATTGAATTCATAATTTGAAGACATCCACAAAGAAAACCACATATTCAAATGGCTTCATTTGTGAATTCTTACACAGACCTTTCCAGAGAATAGAGAAACACTTCCCAACATTTTTTGTGAAGACCAAAAAATATCAGAACCTGATCTAAGACAGGAAGATTATAAAGACAAAAATTCTAAGCAAAATATTAGTGCATTAAATTCAATAATATGGCAAAAAAGATAACACATCATGCATGACCAAGTGGGATTTATTCTAGAAATGCAAAATGGGCTAACATTCTAAACAAATTAATTTACTACATTAACATAATAAAGGAGGAAAATGTCCTTATCTCAATAGACACAGGCAAAGCATTTGATAAAATTCAACTGTTTATGACTTAAAAAAAAAAAAAACGCTCAGCAAACTAAGAATAGCAAGGAAACTCCTTAATCTGATAAATGATATCTACAAAACACATCTAACACTCTTCTGTAAGATTAAGAAAAACACAAGGAAATACTCTTGTATCCCTTAGAATCAATATTACAGTAGAGGTCCTACTTAATACAATAAGGCAAGAAAAAGAAATAAAGGTAAAAAGGTTGGAAAGGAAAGAATAAAACATCATTATTCACAAAGGATATGATTGAGTGTACAAAGAGATTCCAAATGAAACTATAGAGTATTAAATGTATTACGGTAACTTAGCAAAGTTGTTGGGTACAAAAAAAAAAATTGTGTATTTACTGAAAACAATTAGAAAATAAAATCTTTGAAAATACCAAATACAATAGCACCAAAAATCATAAAATACCTAGGAACAAATTTAACAAAAATGTGAAGATCTGTACACCAAACACTAGAAAGCATTGCTGAGGGAAATTTTGAAAGACCTAAATAAGTTAAGGGATAGACCATTTTCATGGATTAGAAGACTCAATATTGTTAGAACACCAATTCTTCCTAAATAAACTTATAAATTCAATGTGATTCCAATGAAAATCCCAACAGTGTTTTGTGGAAATTGACAAGCTGATTCTAAACGTATGTGAAAATGCAAAGGACCTAGCCATGCAATCTTAAAGATCAAATCTGGAGGACTTACATTATCAGATAACAAGACATAAAACTACAGTAGAAAAGATAGTAATGGAAGCACAAAGACAAATGGACCAATGGAACAAAATAGCGAACCCAAAAATAAATCAACATATACACAGTAATCTGATTTACAATAAGAATGGAATATGGTTCTGTGAGGAGTCTTTTTAATAAATGATGCTAGGTCAAATGGACCTTCATACAGAAAAAATGAACTTTGACCTTCCACCTTACCCTATATACAAAAATTAATTGAAGGTAGATCATAGATTCAAAACAAAAGTTAAACAAGCTTCTAGTAGAAAACATAAGAGAGAATATTATCATAAACTTGGTGTGAGCAAAAATTTCTTAGAACACAAAAAGCATTAATTATAAAATTTTGAAAAATTAGACTTTCTTAATATTAAAAACTTTTGTTCATCATAACAACTTTAAGAGAATTAATGAGCAGCTTTAGACTGGGAGAAGCTATTTGTAATTCATCTATCTGTCAAAGGACTAGTATTCAGAATATATAAAGAGCTCCTACAAATCAATAGGAGAATGACAACCCATTGATTTTTTTAAGTAGACAAAAACTTTGAGCAATCGTTTTATAAAAGGATATCCAAATGTCCAGTAGGCATATAAAAGTTGCTGAAGTGTATTACCAGAAAAATGCAAATTAAAATCATAATGAGATAGTAGTACTGTTGTGGACTGAATTGTGTCCTCCTGTCAGTACTGTTATGGACTGAATTGAGTCCCCCCATCCCCACTCCAAATTTATATGTTGAAGCCCTGACTCAGTGCTATGGTACTTGGAGATGGGGCCTTGCTTGGGAAATTAGGGTCAAATGAGATCACAATGGGTCCTAATCTGATGGGACTCGTGTCCTTATAAGAGAAGGAGGAGACACCAGAGGGCTCTCTTTCATGATCATGCACAGAGAAAAGGCCATGAAATGACACGAGAAGGCAGCCATCTGAGGCAGGAGGAGAGCCCTTACCACAAACCAAATTTGTCAACACTTGGACTGCTTACCTGTAGAACTGTGAGAAAATACCTTTCTGTTGTTTAAATCACCCAGTCTGCGGTATTTTGTCACAGCCATTTGAGCAGACTCATACACATACCAACAGAGCTAAAACTAAAAGGGTTTACAACACTAGCTGTCAATGAGGATACGGGCCAGCTAGAAGTCTCATGCATTTTTGGTGGGATTGTAAATTAGCACAATCACTTTGAAAAACTGTTTACTGGTATCTCCTGGAGCTAAACATATACCTACCCTATGATCCAGAAATTCTATTCCTGGACATATAAACAAAGAGAAAAAGGTGCATGTGTGCACTCAAAGATGCATACAAGAATATTCTTAGCACCTTAATGCATAATAGCCCCAACCTGGAAACAATCCCAATTTCTATGAGCAACAAAATAGTTAAATAATTCATGGCATATTCATACAGTGGCATATTATGCAGCAATAAAAAATAGTTTGTTGCTGCAGTCAGCAACATGGATGATTCTCACAGACATACTATAGAATAAAAAAAGTCAAACCTAAAAGAATAGTGTACAGTTCCATTCATATGAAGTTTAAGAACGCTATCGTGACAGAGTTCAGAATAGTAGTTACCCTTGGTGGACATATTCACTCAGAGGGGGCATGAGGGAACTTTCTGGAGTGCTGGAAATACTGTAAATCTTGATGTGAGTGGTGGTTTCATGGGTGTCTACACATATCAAAATTCATTGAGTAAGCTGCACACTTAAGATTTGTGAACTTTACGTGAGTTACAAAAAGTCAAAGGAATATCCTGACTATTGGCAATTAAAATAATTACAGCTCTCTTTCACAAATTTGTCTCCATTTTGGCTTGGACCACATTGTATAAGGTCAAGTGGACACTTGGAAATACGCTGTTTATCGAGATTGTTGTGGACTGTCTCATATGAAAATTAACAGAACAAATGGAATCTTTCTTCTTTGAAATTTATAGTTTGTTTGTGAACACTGGTTATATTAATTTCCAGTTCTCCATTTGACTTCCTGTTGTGAAGACTGTCACAGCTTCCATTTCACTTTACCAGAAGGGACCAGTCGTATGGTTTTAAAAATTCCAAAGTTTAAGAAATTCTCTTACAGTAATGAAAACACTCAAACAACTACCGGATTCTTCTACAGTGGCTTAAACCTCTGCAGAGATTTTATTATTTATTCATTTTGAAGACTGTGAAAGTTAACTGTGTCTCAAAATAGCAACCTTTCCTGCAGACAGAGAGGGGTAGATGTGTTGTCCCGTAAGTGTGTGCATATAAATTCACCAAGTACTGGATAGAATTATACATTTCTTCCTAAAAGGACATTGAAAGGTATCTTGCTTCTCTTAGAAACATAATGAATGTAAGAGGAATATAGCCACATCAATTTTGTTAAAAAGAAACAGATTTTCCATGAAAATGTAGATTTTATACACAACTTGACATTTGAAGACAGATACTTTTACCAATGAGATGGTAAAGAAAAACAGTCAAGACTTTTTGATTGTGGCTGTCAAATTCTCAACTAAAAATAGCTAAAGCAAAATAAAGGGAAAATAATCAGTAAGGTACTAGGGTGGTTCATAGAATCAAAGGAAGGGCTTCAGAGATCAGAGCTGATACTTTCTGTTCACCTCCTCTCTCTGCCTCTGTGTGCTGTTGGGGCCATGCTCTCAACTGCCAAGGGACTTCTACACCACAGGGAGTGTGGCCGGAGACAACTCTAGCTCGCACCTTTCTGCCATGAGTGGAAAGACACCGTCCCTGCCAGATTACCTTCTAACACTATGGGGAAG
Organism: Galeopterus variegatus; assembly: GCF_000696425.1. NCBI lineage: Eukaryota > Metazoa > Chordata > Mammalia > Dermoptera > Cynocephalidae > Galeopterus > Galeopterus variegatus. Next base: position 36,512 of record NW_007730134.1, read on the forward strand.
GCCTCTGATTCTCCTGGCTGGTGCCCTGTGACCATCCTGCCCCAGTCATCATGGCTCATGGAACAGGATGGGGCAGACAAAAGTAATAACTACACCTCAGAAAGGCTGCACAGTCTAATTCCATATACACACCCCTTTTGCTCATTTCTCCAGATATCCTAGATCATGTCATCCTCTACGATTTCTAGGAGGTACTGGTTTTCCATCCTTCATTCTCTGCCTCTGAGACAGCCCTTTCCACAGTCTGTCAGCACTCTCAGCTGGTCGCAGGCCTGATCTCTATAGCACATACACAGGAAGGCTTAGAACAACTGAAAAGATTGACAGGAGAAAAGACCATGTAAAACATTTCAAATTTTGAAAGTGAGTAGCTCACAGATGCTTCAGATATTTTATATTTTGATTCCCTTGAACATCCATAAATAGCAATGATCAGCTCTATATGCACACACACTTACACATGCACACATCTGCTTACCACTCCCACAAGGCAGAATAATCACCAGCTCCCTAGTTTTACACAACTTGGAGCAACTAGGCGAAGCTGTCCAGGTAAGGAATCAGGGTTCTAGCTGCACATAATTGGCTGGATGATTTTCAGTGATTTGCTTCACTGCTTACCACTCCCACAAGGCAGAATAATCACCAGCTCCCTAGTTTTACACAACTTGGAGCAACTAAGCGAAGCTGTCCTGGTAAGGAATCAGGGTTCTAGCTGCACATAATTGGCTGGATGATTTTCAGTGATTTGCTTCATCCCACTAGGTCCATTTGCTCATTTGTAGAAAGAGGAAGTTGGACTAGACCGGGGGTCAGAAAAATAGGCCAGATCCAGTCCACCGCTTGTTTTTATAAATAAAGTTTTATTGGCACACATCCATGTCACCCCTTTAAGTATTTTCTGTGGCTGTTTTTGTGCTATGACGACAGAGTTGAGTGGCTACAACAGACTATACAGTTTGCAAAGTTTGAAACATTTACTATCTGGCCCTTTACAGAAGTTTTGTCAAATCCTAATCTAAATAAGTCCCCACAAAATCATTTCTCCCTTGAAAGTATTTTAAAGATAAGTAGTTTTTGATCTGAGTTATCTAGATAATTGCCACATCTCTAATTTTCTTTGCCTGGACTTGCTATTTAACCCAAGGCTCATGGATCTCTGCAGGCAGAGACTTGCAGGAAACTTGTCAACTGTGCATTGAGTCAGAATAAGTAGCCAACCATACTCATTCATATTACCCCTCAAGCAGTTGCAGCGGTTATATGAAATACCCAAACACTTGTCCCGTATCTCCCCATCCATTTGTCTCTAGTCATAGAAACAGACAAGAAAGATTTAAGAAGAAGCAATTTCTATTCAGTTCAAAGTGAAGTGGAATCGTAACCATCACTGAATTCCCCCTGATGACAATATCTGCAGGCACAGACAGGGAAATCTATTTGGGAGTTTGAAATTTCTATTTTGCCTGTCAAAATAAATGAATCGCTGCTGAAATGACATTTAACTTTATATTGTGTGTATACAGGAAGAAAGGGCAAAAAATAAAAATGCTCTAATAAACAACTACAGTCACGTTTTTCAGTTTTCCTCTTTGTTAATATGTAAAAACTTGGAAAACTCATGAATTCCATGAATCCTGCACCTCTCAAAATTTTTCTGTGTAACATCATACTGACATATTGGAAAAAGCCAGAAGGGAGGGAGCAGGAAGCCATACACACACACACACACACACACACACACACACACACACACACACACACACACACACACACACACACACACACACACACACACCTCTCTGACCAAAAAAAAATCCAGAAGCAATAACCAACCCAAAAATGCCAGGAAGCAGGGTTATAAATTTAACACAAACAGCTCCCTCTTCAAATTCCCAGTCCGTTTATCAAATTTTTAAAATGAAATGACAAGTTAAGATTATTAGTCAAAATATATAAATAAATCACCTCACATATGTTATTTCGAAGGTCTGTGAATGATTTCACAGTGGTTAGTTGTAATAAGTGAATACACAGGCAACCTGGGCTCAGGAGCAAAACTGGAGCAGGTAAGGCTGGAAGCCCGCCAGTCCTCAGACAGCACACCCAGCCCGGGGGACAGACGCGAAAGCCGGGCTGCACACAGAGGCCTTTAAAAAGGCATTTGGTGAGTTTTCTTTCACCAGGCAGAACTGACATCTTAGCCATTGCTTGGTCTGCAATCCCCTACACCAATTCTTTGTTTATAGAAAGAACTTTTTTAGACGTCTCCAAAAAGCAAGGATTAAGTCAACTCATCATAAATTCCTCCTGCTAGAAACCAATCCATGGAAAAACTTTTTGAAAATATAGTTTGTCAAATGCTTTGGGTTTTAATGAAATGCCAAGATCTGGGAGTCATAAATTATCTGCTGGAACAGGAGGCCTCACAGAGAGTGAAGAATGCCAGAGTTCTGTGTTCAAGATAAATTGCTGGAAAATTCTTTATCTTAAAAAATCGGTCCTGTTTTTTACCTGTTTAGATTTACACAACATACAATGTTAGCAGTCCTTAAGTGGCTGCTGTGGGCCAAATGTAAACAGAAAAACAAGAAGAAAAAGTTCTTTGATCATATACCCTTCGGCTGGCCAGAGCCAGGTCTGTCACACGGGCCCCGTACCCTCCGGGCACCATTCTATCACTGCCATTAACAGTGGTAGTGGTGTTGGAACAAAGCCAGCTCTCTTCCTTTTCAAACCAATTTGTCCACTAGTGTGGATTATTGTATTAGGTAATCTGTCACTTCTTGAAAAAAAATGAATCTTTAGTGTACTTCCCCTACATATTGCTTTCTGAGCATTTGAAGCATTTTGGTGATACCATCCCATGACTGATTTATACAGCTCAGAACAAGCCACCTCATTTGGCACCTTCTCAGCTAAACACCAAAAGTGTTTTTAAGTGTAGAGCTATGTAAACCTAAGTTTTTTATATTATTTATGCAGTATTTAAACACTGAGAACAGATCTACATCAGCAAAGGAAAATGATCCTCATAACACATCTAAAAATCATTGGCGACTCGATCATATGAATCGCTCCTGTGATGGTGTTCAGGAAGTCAGGCTTTTCTCAGCAATTTCCTCAGTTCTCCGATTCAACCTTGTGAGTATAGACCTAGGAATGAGAAATGTATTTTTTAAGGAACATTTTCAATATGCCCTCAGAAGAAAATATGGGCTGTTTTCAAAAAAGACCTTCACTGCTGGAAGAACTGAGTCCTGTCCTCACGTTTCTCTCAGTTTCTCTAATTCCAGACACACACAATGACGTTCCCCCAAGGTCATGGTAAGAAACAGCAAGATTTCCCATACACTGTGCATGGGTCACTTTGAAATCGCATTTCTATGCGTGGTGCAGAAACCTGACTCTATCAGCTTCATCAAATGGGATGTACTTCTCGAACATGGCCAGAAGCCCTGAGGTGGCTCGTCCAGCAGGTGTCGCAGATCCACAGCGGGAGCCATGTCCCAGCCTCGTCCCCTCGCACAGTTCTCCCTGGTGCTTCTTACCTCGTGGTCCCAAGATGGTGGTTCACTTTCAGTCCCCCATTCAGACAGAAAGAAAAGGGAAAAGGAAGACAGTGATACCAGCCTACACCAGAAAAGGAAAATCTTTCCCCCAAATCCCTGGCAAATTTCTATTAATGTCTCACTGGGGAGGCTGAGATATGTAGTGGTTTAGGTGGGTACGTTGCCACCCCAAACAGGATTAGGATTCTCTTAGCAAGGGGATAAAAGGGCTGTTGGGAAGGTTTCTAGTAGGATCCACCCAGTGCATAAGAAGTCATATATCTCCACCCAGAGGACAGAGCCACACTGAGATTTCAGTGAAACAGGCTAGCTGTCTCCATGACTCTGTAAGTACCAGACGCATTCGATCCCTAAGAGGGACAGTTTTGACCTGAATTCCTAGGCAGTGAAATCCCAAGTAAACTGTCATGCTTTATGTAAAGTGGGCAATTATGGGATCAAGAAGCCATCACTACTAATGCTGGAAGCAGGTAACTTCAGGATTTTCTCTTACCAGATTGACCATAAAATATGAACCACACACATAGTTATATACATATTTTTTTTAAAAAAAAAAAGCTCTAAAAGCTCTTCCTAACACTCTTCACCACTTTCCACTTTACCATTGAAATTAGTGGCTTACAAAATCCTGTGGAAAAGGATGACATCCTGGTCCAACGTATTGCCAAGAGTACTCCCTACTGAAGCGGAAGGAAGGAAGGAAGGAAGGAAGGAAGGAAGGAAGGAAGGAAGGAAGGAAGGAAGGGAGAGAGGGAGAACAGAAGATGTTTTCTGTATTTATAAAACAGAAAAATAAGGGATGATTGTTTAACAAATAGATTCCCTTAAGATGATTCTTTAAGAGCAAGATTCCCCAATAAATTTACAATAGCTCAATTGATATGCCTCTTTACTGTAACACATCTGAGTGCAAAAAATGTAACCTGACACTTGTACTTTATAAAGACTTGCCACAAGATATCACTTTCTATTATCAAATGAAAAGTGCAGGGCCAAACAACCAAACAGAATGTTTCTGCAATGAAAAAGAAGTTGGTAAGATTTCTAAATTAATTACTATTTTGGAACTGAGGAACCAAAATGATTTTTAACAGTTGCAAATTTTTTTCTTGAAAGTTCTTTTTGGAGCACTATAAAAATGCTTCAGTTTTATAAGCATTATTAAAAGACCAAAATTGCATTGACAGGATGAAAATAAAGTATACAGAGCCCTGTCCATCAAGATAGCTTGCAAAGTAAAACAGACCCAAGGGCAGCTGCAATCTTAGTATGTATTGCCAAATTTGTGGTGGGAAAATGCTATATCACTTAGTTTCTGCTAACCATTCTTGTCCATATATATATGAGATATAAATAAAATACATATGCTTAGAGACAATTCTACCCTTTTGAAGATAAAAGCACCAAAAAAAGAAAATGTTGGCAGTTGTCTGCACACCACTGGGGTAGTTTAATTTATACCATACTTTGCCACATCAGTGGAAATGGAAACCCCTGGAATTATTGTGACCTGTGATAAAGGTGATTTGGGGAGAAGAGTGAGAAAATCTCACCAAATTTCATAAGCTCCTGGTTGCCAGGCTGATGCGGTATTGTAACTCCGTAAAAACCTGTTTCAAAAACAAATTTTCACAACTATAAAGCAGAATAGCTCCTACAGCCACAAAAGCTTCCTCTCTTACAATCCTTCAGTTTGAGCAAATCCTCCTGGGCCTTGAGTGAGTGGTAGCCCTGTTTAAAGTATGTCTCCAGTGCTAGCAGCCTATTTTTAAGCTTACTAAAAAAATTTCACTAGATCACCACCAAAGAGGATTTTGGAGAAAATAGTCTTTGTTTTAGCAATGTCATCCTTTATTAAAAGTTTTATGGGGAAGAAAAGGAGAGATCCACAACAGGGCACATGTAATAGGCATGAAATACAGAAATAGCAAAGAGGGGCCGGCCTGGTGGCACACTGGATAGTGCACCGCTTGGGAAGCGCGACACTGAGGGTTGCGATCCGTTGCCGGACACGGAAAAAGACAAAAAAAAAAAAAAGAAATAGCAAAGAGAAAGGCCCACACATTACAGCATTCTTGGAAGGAGAGCTTGTCTTCAGGAGATGCTAAGCAGCATAATGTTAGTACCTCAAATTTATTGCCATCAGGACACTCTGGCAGGAGAATGAGTGTTAGGACTGGCCTTATACACTAACAAAAGCTCAGTGTTGTTAAGTTTATGAACCAGATACACATAGTGTGTGCAGAGCAGCGCCGAATTCGTGTCAACATGGCATCAACACCTATGTGATGGGTAATGGTGCTGCTCACATTGGAATGATGTGCCTGGAAACTGGCAGAATGGATTACAAAGAATATCTTTAGGGAATTCTACAGAGGGTGGGTATGGAAATGCTAAGATGGAAAGATCTTCTGGAAACATTTTGGGGAAACCATGCTTCTGGCAGTGCTTACAGACAGTATGGCCAAGTCAATGGTCTAGCAAACAATACATATCCCAGAAAATCCAGTGGCTGTTGGACTCAACAAGACTGGAGGAAGCTGGAGGAGGTCACATACCATCTCTTGCCTCCTCTAGCAGGAATGTCAGGAGAGCCAGTGCCATGTCAACATCATCTGTTCCTCGTTTTGGGACTGTGGGGAGGTTAGTTGCTCTGTTTTGTTTTGGTTTTTTGTCTCTTTTACATTGGTCTCCAGCCCTCTTAGCATGGAAAGTGTAAGAGATAAGGCAACCGTAGATATGGCTCTACAAAGCTAACCCAGGAAGAGGCCCTTAGGAGATTCAGAGCTCAGTTTAGGTGTCTGTTTCTACACAAAATATTTACTGGAATCTTGGTGCTCATACAACAGTGTTCTTGTAGAAAGCTCATGGAATTTGGAGTTAAAACTGAGTTTGAATTCTGAATTTTCTCATTCATAAAGTTGCAACCACTAAATTCTCTTGCAGACCCACCTAGCTGCTTCTTCATCCCATTATGCAGACAGGTCTTCTTGGTTGTCACTTAAAGCATCATCGTGCTTAGAAATAAATTGCTCTCATAACCTGCGGACTGTAGGCAGAAGAGAAAGCATTTGCTAGGCCTTAACTTATCTCCCACGTGTGAGAATTAGCTCTAAGTCAGTAACATAAAATCAGTTCATCAAAAATCAGTTTACTGAGAATCAATTGTCAAATGATCCATTTATCTAAATGTCCAATTCACTGAATTTTCCAAATTTACTGATTTATTTATTTTTTTTTCCTTTTTGTCTTTTTTACTGACTGGTAACGGGATCGCAACCCTCGGTGTCACGCCCGCACCGGGGACTGGCAACGGGATCGCAACCCTCGGTGTTGCGCCCGCACCACGCTCAACCAGTGAGCGGGAACCGGTCTCCACATGGGATCCGAACCCTCGGCGGGAGCGCCGCCGCAATCCCATTCAGCGCACTCTCCAGTGCGCCACCGGGCCGGCCCAAATTTACTGATTTATTAAAAACTAGTTTCTGTCAACTATTTATAAAGTTTACAGAAATTTGTACTGGGCAGAATGATTTTTAACCACTATTGAAATAAGATATCTTCAAAGTTATGGTTAACTGTGTTTCATTTTCTCTTCATAACAACATAAGGAATATTCCACTGGTCAAAGGGATGGAATCACAAGGTGGTTTGGTCTCCTTATGGTTATATTTAATATTCAGAAAATATATTTCATTGTTAATAACCAAAACTTCATTGTTTTACAAGGTAATTTTATAGCTCATACTGATTTCTTTCTCCTATCCGTTTGTATAATTTTCTGTCTTGTTCCAGGGTCAAATCAAGACTTTTCCACTTAGTCTCTGGGTAGCCCTGGCCACGTTGCTTCATCTCTCTGTGCTTTATTTCTCTCAACTAGAAAATGGAATAATAACAGCCTCTACTTCATAGAGTTGTCAGGAGGATTAATGTCATTTATTAATACATATCAAGTGCTTGGAACAGCAACTGATAGATAGTAGGGACCAAATGAATGTAAACTTTTACTTTTTTAAAAATTTTATGTTAAAGCATGTCTTCATGATACTTGGGTCACCTTCAATGGATTTTGAAAACTCCCGACTTTATTCACTCTACATCCACACCACCAGGAAAAGTCCCTTCCTGTCCCATCTGTGCTGCGACAGCATCTTGAATGTGGTGCTACAAAAGCATGTGTTCCCAGCTATATACCCTCTACCCTGTGGGCAGCCTCCATGGTCCATTCTTCTCTGCCTGCCATGGTGCTGTGGTGCTGGCTAGCCCCATGCCTGCTTGGCAGAGAGCATTCCACAAGCCTTCGCTGAAGGGACAGGTCACGATACGTGTGTGCTCAGCACATCACTAGTCTCCGGGCCCATCCCTTTTGTGTTGATTCTTACTAGCTGTTATTTCAAAAGATGGCTTTTTGTGAATTCCTGCCTCTGTTCTGGAATGCACTCTCTTCCAAACAGACAGGTCCTGTCTCCACTTAGCATTGCACTCTTCCCTTTGGAGCCAGGGAACAGTATGACATTAACAGGTATTCTCATTCTCAGAGGTGCCTTCCTAGGATGAGGTGTAAATTAATGCCAGCCTGACCACTCTGGGTCATTAAAGACCAGATGGTAATTTTTGCGAGAGGAGCAACTGAACCCTACTGGCCTGGCCCAAGTCCAACCCGGATAATTGCCTGTCGCTTACCCAATATCCCACCTCTCGTTTCAGACACAGAAATGGTTTTCACTTCATCCTCTGAAGGCCAGCCAGGCGGGGCTGTGCTGGCTTTGCACTCGGCTGCTATTGCATGGACGTGGGATAGCAAAGCAGTACATCTCTGGAGGGTCTGCAAAGTGCTCCAGGGCAAGAGGGGCAACATAAACCTGAGGATTTTAATCATATATTTGGGAAAATAAGACTTAGTCACCTTAAGTGAAAACAACTCATCTCCCACTGCATTTTTTTTTTAATTTTAAGCTACAGGAGTGATCAGAAGTTTATTGTACCTAAAAAAGGGTATAACTTGGACATGAATTGTTTTTGTTAGAATTATAGAAATATGGCCTATCCTCAGTCTACGTAGTCCCTGGAGTAGGTCCGCTTTTGACATTAGAGTTATGTAAAGCAGCCGAGGATGGGTTTTTGCTGGAGCAAATCCCATTTCTTACTATTATGAAGTGAAGTCGTGAGGTACAGCAAGAACCTTGGATGCCTGCTCTGCAAGCAACTGCCTGCATAGCAGAAGAACTGATTGACAGGACAGATGGAACAGATCAGCTATGTAAAGCAGCCGAGGATGGGTTTTTGCTGGAGCAAATCCCATTTCTTACTATTATGAAGTGAAGTCGGGAGGTACAGCAAGAACCTTGGATGCCTTCTCTGCAAGCAACTGCCTGCATAGCAGAAGAACTGATTGACAGGACAGATGGAACAGATCAGTCTGACCATGAAACATCCAGAGCCAAGTGCCAAGATCGAGAGCATCCAGGGTAGATCTGATTGGCACAAAGGTAAACAGACTGAGCATGAGGCATACATGACTGAGGACTGGTCAGAAACACCATTCCCAGCAGGCCTGCAGGTCCTGACCCTTCTGCATGAGCTTATCCAGAGCACACTGGATTCACTCTAAGGGGCACATAGTTCCTAAAGTGCTTTACGATTATGTATTGGCTTACCACTCTCAGAAAAACCTGTGTCTCACAATACTCCACACCTCCCTTTGTGTCTTTGGTCAGAGATATTGTTTGTATGGAATAGTCTGAAGCATATTTTCTTCACCCAGAAAAACATCACCAGGCCTCAGAAGAGCATGCATAGCTTATTGCAAGACCATAGGGGAGACCTGACTTGCCCACAAACACATTCTCTCCACCCGTGGCTTTGGCTCAAACTTGGCTTGGAGAAGCTATGTCTTGACTCAAGCTAATAGTTAGTAATAAAGCTTCCTGGGAAAGTAAGACTGCCAAAGTTTAAGTGGTGGGTTTTTATGACCAGGATTATGGTCTATTAAGGGACAAGGATGAAAACACCAGCTTGTTTCATTTTGATTTCTTCTCTAGGCTGAACCACCATCCTATTTCCAATTAAAGTTCCACAAGAAAAATGCTGACGTTTCTTCTCCAGAAACAACCTTCCTGGCTCGTACCCAAAGAACCCACCATGGTCTGAAGCCACATGCTCACAGTATTGAGACTCTGAGGCTCTGTTTTGTCCAAGAGGATAAATGGCCTATAAATAAGATGAGCTTTCAATTGAGATTTTTTTCATGAGAAAAGAGAGCACAAAAAATGGGATGTAAAAAGAATGTGCCCTTTGGCAATAGGAAATGAGAGTCTTTCTCACTGATGATCTCAGCTTTGTGGTGCCTGGCTATCAAGATAAAGCCACCATGACCATGAAATAAAATTCAGCTTCTACCCATGGCTCAGGGAAGGACTATGAACACCCTGTTTTATCCATTCTTCTCACACTGGTAAATTCCAACAATGACTGCCACTCATGGCAAAGAGTGGTTCCTCCCTACCAGACAGGGTCTGGTCATTTTTTTAGAGCAAGGTGCACAGAAATCTTAAGGGCATTCTAGATAAATCCTTATGGGTAAGAACACTGGAAAAGAGAAAATTAAACAACTAACAACTGAGGAAGGCTTGGATCTGTCCCACCCTTCAGGGGATGTCAATGTTAAAAGCTGTTCTTTGGAATTTTCCAATAAATAAGTAAAAAGTAGCTTTACATCATATACTGAGATAAATTTCAATCTAACCAAAAAGATTTCACATCTACCTAAGGAATCTCTCAAAGACTATTTGAAATGAAGTAGAAAAATTAATTTAAAAAACTATTTCATAAGAAATATTGAAGAGCCACATCAATAAAGAAATCTAATAGGCTGTAAAATAAAGTCATCTTCAAGTAAACACGAGAAGGTCCAAATTTTCCCAAGAAAGTTAAGCAATTTCTCATTGAGAATATTTTCATCAAGCCATGAGATTTCAAATAAATTCAAATTGAAAACAAGGTGCCAGTAGGGTTGGTGTCTGGTGAGGGCTCTCTTCTTGGGTTGCAGACAGCCACCTTCTCATTATGTCTTCATGTGATAGAAGAAAGAGAGGTAGTGAGAGAGAGAGAGAGAGAGAGAGAGAGAATGAGCACTCTTGTGTCTCTTCTAATAAGGACATTAATTTTATCAGATCAGGGTACCAACCTCATGACCTCATTTAACCTGAATTACTTCTGTAAAGGCCTTATCTCCAAACAGAGACACACTGGGGGTCAGGGCTTCAACATATGAATCTGGGGGGGTCATAAGTCAGTCTGTACTAAAAGGGTAATATTCAAAATATTTAATCATTGCTTCTAGGCCTTTTGGCTAAGATTGAGTGTGAAATATTTAATTATTAGGCACAGGCACCAACCAATAAGAACAGATGTGTGCCACATCTGCCAGCTAGACTGGTTCATGCAAGCAGAATATCAGCTCGCCCTTTGGACCTGGAAAAAACAGAAGAAGCAAAAGTCTTCTTCTTGTCCTCCTCCTGCAACTACCATGTGTTTAACAGATAGCTCCCGTCACATAGTACATTGCCCAAAACATGTAACAAATAGGTCTTATCCACTCCTGTATGAAAATAAACATGTCGCTTTATCAATATAAACATATTGTAATTCATCAACCTATTAATAGTGTTTATCTGGGGAAAGTGGAATTACATGAAGCTTTCACTTTATAGATTATATAGTTTTATCATGTGCATATATTATTTTGTAATCAAGAAAATAAACAAGACTTTCAACCTATTTTACATTTGTAAATATGCCCACTCTTTAGTCCTTAAAATTCTAAAGGAATGAGCTACACTAGTTGCAGAGTTTTGCCTGGGGTTTTTCCGGCTAGAATTAATCTACTGCTTGAAGAGTCGAATCTGTGCTAAGTGTAAAATAACTTTTCATTCATGTGGACAGTTTATTTCTTGTTTTAGAGTTAGCTTTTTTGAAAGTGGCAAATTTCTAAATGAGAAATTAAAATGTTTAGGAAGACAATTCTAATAATATTCAAAAAAGTTGCTCCCAGGAGGGCCCCAGTCCCTCTTTAAGCATGGTTACAGACTCTCTTCCCTAAGAAATAAGCTCCTTCTCTTCCACAGTATTTGAAGAAAGACTTTTTGCCTCAAAAGGAGATGTCATATCCACAAGCAAGACAGCCCCGATCTTGTTTCCACATGCATTTCCAGCTTGATATCTCTATTAGTTTTACAATCCTCGCCCTGTAGGACATTTAGTATCCCATTAACTAAATACTAGAATCACCTCCTGGGCCTTGTGACATTTTCAAATTCTCTCTGGGGTGTAGCCCTGCTGAGAGTCACTGCATTTAACCAAGCTAGACTATTCACAGTCTCCAAAACACTCCATACAGGGAACGGGAGGTCACACAAGCTGTGTTTCAGAAGTGCTGTCGTCATGGTTTTTAACACCTTTTACTCTTCTTAATGGTGCTTTTTTGTACAAAAAGAAACAATATTGACAAGTTTGGTGGGAATTTTTATACACCTTATTTTTTTTAATCTCAGACTTCTATTTTCTTGTTTAACATTTTCATTAACTTTTTTTTGTAACTGGAACCACATAACAAGTATGGGGGAAAAACTGTGCCTCGTTTCAACAGTTTTTGCTAATTATGAGTCTAAAAGATGACCAATGCCTAAGTTGACCTTATTATGTTTAATTAAAATCAGTATTTCTCTATAAAAATAGATACAATGCTGTGCCTCTGGATCATTGCATATTCTGTTCCTTGTAATTGAAATGTTCATCTGACTTTTCTTCTTTACACATTGAATTACTATTCACCCTTCCTAACTCTGTAAAGGTTTCCCCCATGCCCCCTACCCAACACTTCCCATGCCCTGCTTTGAATATTGCATTACAGTAGCCAATGGGATTATATACAAATAACTGAAAGCATGAATAAAGTGCTCCAAACCAAAAGACAAATATAGAGTCTGGAACTGGATCGATCCAGAATGAACAATCACAGAAATATGTTGAACTTTCAGAAGGAGAGAACAGTACTGTGGCTAGTATAGATGGGAAAAGGGATGAACAGCAAGAAATTGGCTAATGGACACAATGAATGATTCCGTTTTGTAATGATGAAATTCCTCATTATCGTGATTCGACCATCACACATTGTACACAAGTATTCATAGTCGACTCTGTACCCCACAAATATGTATAATCAATTGTGTTTCAATTAAAAAAATGTGATGGGGGTTAGGCAAAGATTTCTTAAACATGACAACAAAAGCATGATTTACAAAAGAAAATAATTGATAAATTGGATTTCATCAAAACTTAAAACTTCTGCTTTTTGAAAGACATAGTTAGGAGGAAAAAAAGCCACAGGCACATAGAAAATATTTGCAAATTATATATCTCATAAAGGAATTGTATCCAGAATATAAAAAAATTTCAACATTCAACATAAGAAAATAACCTAACAAAGATATAGGCTGGATATTTCATTTTAAAAAAAAAGATGTACAGTTGACAAATAAGCACAAGAAAAGATGTCCAATATCATTAGTCATTAGGGAAAAAAAATTAAACCACACGAGATACCCCTACACACCTATTAGAATGGCTAAAACTAAAAGACTGGTCATACTAAGCATCGACCAAGATGTGGAGCAGCTGAAAGTCTTATACATAGCTAGTGGGAAGTAAAATGGTACAAACACTTTGGAAAACAGTTTGACAATTTCTTAAAAAATTAAACACAAAACAACTATGATATCTAGCTATTCCATACCTAGGTATTTATGTAAGAGTGAAGAATGCACACCTCCAGACACAGACTAGGACACAAATGTTCATAGCAGTTTTATTTGTACAAGCCCCAAACCAGAAACAACCTAAGTGTTCACCAGTATGTCAATGGATAAACCAATTGTGGTATATTCATACAGTGGACAAGTACTCAATGATAAAAAGAATGGACTATTGATAAATGCAAGAACATAGAGAAATTCCAAATTAATTATGCTGATTCAAAGAAGCTACACCAAAAAAAAAAAAAAAAAAAAAAAAAAGAGTACATATTGTATGGTTCCTATTATGGACTGAATGTTTGTATCCCCCAGCCCCCCATTCACATGCTAAAGCCCTAATCCCCAATGTGATGATATTTGGAGATGGGGCCTTTGGGAGGTAATTAGGTTTAGATGAGGTCAAGAAGGTGGAGCTCTCATGATGGGATTAGTGCTCTTATAAGAAGAGACACCAGAGAGCTTGCTGTCTCTCCCTGACACGTGCAGGAAGAAGAGGTCACGTAAGCCTGAGCACACAGCAAGATGTAATGTATCTTGTTGGAACATTGATCTTAGACTTCCCAGCCTCCAGAACTGTGAAAAATAATTTCTGTTGTTTGGGCCGGCCCGGTGGCGCACTGCGCTAGTGCGCTGCTTGGGAAGCACGGTGGCGCTCCTGCCGAGGGTTCGGATCCCACATACAGACTGGTTCCCGCTCACTGGCTGAGCGAGGCGCGGGGGCAACCCCGAGGGTTGCGATCCCGTTGCCAGTCCTGGTCCGGTACGGGGGCAACACTGAGGGTTGCAATCTGTTGCCGGACACAGAAAAAGACAAAAAAAATAATAATAATAATTTCTGTTGTTTAAGCCACCCAGTCTATGGTATTTTGTCAGCTCCAGCTGACTAAGACAATTCCATTTCCATAAAACTATATAATGCAAGCTAATCTATATTGACAGAAAGCAGGTCAGTGGTTCCTGCAGGGAGCAGGGCAACAGGAAGGGTGCAGGACAGAGCGATTACAAAGGAGCATGAGGAAACTTTGGGGGCTATAGATATGTTCATTATTTTATTGTAATGATAGTTTCACATGTATAAATGGTCCCTGACTTACGATGGTTTGATTTAAGATTTTTCGACTTTACAAAGGTGTGAAATCAATATGCATTCAGTAGAAATCATACCTTTAGTACCCATACAACCATTCTGTTTTTCACTTTCAGTACAGTACTCAATAAATTACATGAGATATTAAAAAATATCTTTATTGTAAAATAGGCTTTGTGTTAGATGATTTTGCTCAACTGTATGCTAAGCTATGATGTACAGTACATTAGGTGTATTAAATGCACTTCGACTTAAGATATTTTCAACTTATGATGGGTTTATTGGGACAAAACCCCATCATAAATCAAGGAATATCTATATATGTCAAATTATCAAATTGTACACTTTAAATGTGTGTAATTTATTTTATCAAGTATACTTCGACAACACTATTAAAATTCCTACAAGTAAGGTACTCTAACTGTTATTAGCAACATAGTCCACTATAGATTAAGATACCACTGTTTAAAAAATAAAACTGGGCCGGCCCGGTGGCGCACTGTGCTAGTGCGCCGCTTGGGAAGCGCGGCGGCGCTCCCACCGAGGGTTCGGATCCCACATACAGACCGGCCGCTCACTGGCTGAGCGAGGCGCGGGAGCAACACCGAGGGTTG
>NW_007730134.1:52547-61679 GCF_000696425.1 Galeopterus variegatus
GGTTGCGATCTTGTTTCCGGTCCCGGTCCTCTACGGGGGCGTCACTGAGGGTTGCGATCCGTTGCCGGACACGGAAAAAGACAAAAAGACAAAAAAAATAAAAAAATAAATAAAAAAAAAATAAAACTGCTCCTAAGCAGATAAAGAGCATTTAATCTGTATATTTGGAATTAGGAATGCTTTGTGATGGAGAGAACAAAATGTGCTGAAACCACTACGTTCCCTGTCATTCAAAGTTGTGTTCCTGTCATTTGTCTCTCGGGGATACTGGACCACTCTGCAACTACATGATGACAATAAAATAACTTTATATTTTAGATAACACTTTGCAAAGCCTTTTGTTTAATCCTAACATTCACCCTGGAAGTAAACAATATTATTCCTATTTTACAGACAGGAACAAGGTTCAAGGAGGATAAGTCAGTTGCCCGAGTCCACATCACTTAAGTAGCAGGTGAGAGGTTGCATCCCAGCCTACCTGATCCTGAATCTGCTCCCGTCACTCCCTGCTTCTCATTCACCCGGGGGCCTCTCTGAACTAGAAATAAGCAAAATTTTGGTCAAGACACCACGAAATATCCTACCCTTACCACCCCATAAGGGATAAGCTCCCTGCCTCTGTTCAAGCAGTTACAGAATCTTGCCCAGTACCTAGACTGCAAGAATGAGACAGGAAATAGTCTTTCTATTCCCACTTTAAAATGACTGACACATTTCAAGAGAACGTTTCAGGATTTCATATGGGCTAAATGGACCCAACTTCTCTTAAAAGTAGAGAAATTATAAGTATTTGGTTAGGATAATGAATTCTCATGAACATTAAATAGAAGTGTTTATTGAGAGCTCAAAATGGTTTGGCTCGTAAACAAAACACAAAAACAGACCTAGATTCTACNTCACTCCCTGCTTCTCATTCACCCGGGGGCCTCTCTGAACTAGAAATAAGCAAAATTTTGGTCAAGACACCACGAAATATCCTACCCTTACCACCCCATAAGGGATAAGCTCCCTGCCTCTGTTCAAGCAGTTACAGAATCTTGCCCAGTACCTAGACTGCAAGAATGAGACAGGAAATAGTCTTTCTATTCCCACTTTAAAATGACTGACACATTTCAAGAGAACGTTTCAGGATTTCATATGGGCTAAATGGACCCAACTTCTCTTAAAAGTAGAGAAATTATAAGTATTTGGTTAGGATAATGAATTCTCATGAACATTAAATAGAAGTGTTTATTGAGAGCTCAAAATGGTTTGGCTCGTAAACAAAACACAAAAACAGACCTAGATTCTACAGAAAATCTAGCCACTTCATTAACTAGTTTATGAAATAAATATAAAAACAGATTCCTACAATATTACCAGTTAAGATAACAGATGCAGGCTGTTTAAAGACTTAAACTCGCATGCCCTATTATTAAGAGCATTAATAGAAATGTTCCCTGGAAATCTAGCCACTTCATTAACTAGTTTATGAAATAAATATAAAAACAGATTCCTACAATATTCCCAGTTAAGATAACAGATGCAGGCTGTTTAAAGACTTAAACTCGCATGCCCTATTATTAAGAGCATTAATAGAAATGTTCCCTGAATGTTTACAAGGTATTTACTCAGTTTCTGTACCGAAAATCAGGACATCTTGGTACTGGAAATATTTCATGCCCAACAGTTATACAAAACCACTATTTCTTCAGTTTATAGCCTCTCTTAATCTCTTTGTGGAAATCTCCAGACCTCAACTACATTCCTTGAAATTTTACAGGGCACAAGAGGAACAGAAATCAGCTCAAAATGAGTATGTGTTTTCAGAAATGCATTGAGATTTTTCCAACTTTTCAGGTACCTCATACAAATTAATCTTCTTAAGGGCCCTGGTGGTCTCTGAATCACAGCTCCACCTCCCCACTTCTCAGCACCCCCGTTGTATTCTCTTGATAGGAATAACTGCCAGATCATTAGAGAAGAAAAAGTTTATTGAGTCAAGATCTGGGAGGGCCTCCACAAGGTCAGGAGCAGGTACCACCAGTTTTACATAATTTTTGCATCTGCACCAATTTGATTTAAGACTATAAGTGGAATTTATTGGTAAGCATTGCATTATAAAAAGTGGTTTATACCATATTGTCTCATTTATTATGATTCAGTCAAAAGTGAATTGTACACTTGCTGTCTGCAATGAGCTGATACAATGGAGGAAAAATCCTGGCTTTTGAAAAACACATTTGTTCTCCTTTCCATTGTCTTTAATGGTTTACTTCAGTGGAAGAAAAATTGCTTTAATGTTAAAACCATATCTTTGCCTATGGCACTGATCATCAAATGGAAATTATTAGAACAGAATAAGCAGAAGAAAGTTGAACCTGATGTGTTGGATAACAGGAATAGAGAAAAATAGAATTGTTTGAGCAAAATGTGCAAAACAAAGAAATCATTTAGGGTCTCCAAGAAGAAAATGAATGTGTAGAAATGCAGGATAAACCATTCTGGAATTTCAAGCTTCTAACGGAAACAAAAGAAAAACAAAAAAGTTATTCACTTACCATTCCTTATTCAGATTGTGTCTCTATCAGGAGTTGGCAACATTCCAAAAAGCATCCTAGTGGCTGGGCTCCAAGCATCAGGTGTCCTTAGGAAGAGAAGGGAATTGATACCTTAAGCAGGATGACAATTGAAAGTAAGTTAAAGGCCACTGAAAATCTCTCCAGTTTCCTTTTTAGAAGGCAAACTGGGTATTATTTTTTTCTACACCAATCCTGCCATTATTCCCCAGATATTTTTAAATCTCTGGTTGCTATATCTCATTAACCAATTTTACCATTCCATGAGTCAATAACACACTTAGCTGACAGGAACATCAGGACCCCCTCTGAGATCACCACCAGGTCCCAGGTTCTAGCTTATTCCTCCTTTAATATGCTCTGTGTCATGGTTGTATTATTACTAGAGTGCAACAGAACACTGAAAACAGAAAATTTTACTTTTTAATCAATTGATGCAGTAAGAGTTTAAGACCCATCATCAGATACACCCGAGTGGCTGCTGCAGGGTGGAGAGGTTGCGTATGGTCTGGCCACTCCTTCTTTTACAAAGGCCCCTCATTAGCTTGCAGGCACACCCAATGCTTTTGGTTTGGTTTTCTCTACCTCTTACCATCTACATGTGGTTCGATATCCTAAATGGCCTTTTTCAGATGTATGAATAAAATAACATCATGTCTGTGATTTGCCTCAAAATATTCCAAAGAATAGGGGAAATCAGGAAACTGTAAATGAAACAAGATTGGCCATGAGTTGGTAACTTTTGAACCTGGCAAATGGGTATAAAGGGGGTTCATTATATTTTTCTCTCTACTGTTGAATATGTTTAAATTTTCCCCTAATCAAGGTTATTTAAATATTGTTAAGAGGTGTTATTGTTCTGTTTTTTTGTTTTGTTTTTCTTTTGTTTTGGAGAATTGATATGAAGCCTTCTGGACAGCCGGGCTAATGGTGTGTTTACTCCAGGTGGCTATAGCAGGGTGGCCCTTCCCAGAGTCAGGTTACAGGCCCCTCATTTTATTCTGAATGGAGACTGCTACTGACCCATGAGCCAATGCTAAGGTCTGTGAAACCCACACTATAGATTCCCTTAGAGACAGAATTGGATCCCCTGCTTATGGAAGGCTGCTTGGAGAGAAGATGGACAAGCTTGGCTCCCCTATCCCGAAACTGCAAGTGACTCAGGTGGGGGAGGAGAGGCTGGTTCAAGCCCATGGAGAGAAGGGGAAGAGGGGGATGAACCGAAACTGCAAGTGACTCAGGTGGGGGAGGAGAGGCTGGTTCAAGCCCATGGAGAGAAGGGAAAGAGGCAGATGAGGATGAAGGAGGAGTGGCACAAGGGACACCTGGCCTCCAAGAGAACTCAACTCACCCACATGCTGGGTGCCAGTCATCAGCCTGACAAGCAATGGGTTAACCAGGCTGTTTTAATTTGAAACACTAAGAATCGAAGCACTGAGAATTGGAGACCCAAGAAAATGAGAGTATCTGGCAAGCATATCTTGAATTAAAATGAATATCACTTTACTCCTTTTCTCTCCCCCAACATTTCCAAAAAAAAGAACTCTTTAGTTGAAGGGTCTCCAAGGTCGTCTTGATTTTCAAAATTAATCTCTCTCTGGATCTGTTACTAGAATATGGAGAGTGTAATTATTCCAGAATAATCTACTTTTCCAGGACTCTTAAGACTGGAATGTCCTCGTGTTCTCATCACAGCTCAGCTCTCTGTAGACCGGCCTCAGAAAATATGTTGATAATCAGAAAGAAAGTGGGTGCCCTTCTGAGGCTTTGTTCCTTTCTCTCTGGTGTTGATACTAAAACCTACTCCATTCGTATAAAATCAGAGCCATCAGCAAACTGTGCCCTTACAAAGCTTATGTCATGGTTGTTAGATAAAAAATGATTCTCATCAGCTCAAGGAGTAGAGCTCTAAATTTTTACAATCATCCACCCAATCAGTGAAAAACCGTAGGGCACATACACACCACCTATCCTCATATTTATTTACTTACAAATTGTAACCCTGTTGAATAACAGGAAAGGAGTGTCAAGCAAGTACATAGCAGTGTGCCATGCTCCCTTCTAAGTACTTCGCAAATATTAACACTTTCAATCTTCACAAGAACCGTATCAAGTGGGTAATATTATTTTTTTCATTTTGCCAATGAGGAAGCCAAGACACACAGAGAATAAGTTACTTACCCAAAGGAACAAAGTTGGGAAGTGGCAGAGCCAGAATTCAAACCCTGGCCATCTGGTTCCAAAGTCTATCTCCACTAGTAACTTAGTACAGGAGAGAACAGAAAGAGAAAGAAAGGGGAGGGAGAGAATGAAAAAAATCACCGAAGGATGAGACTTTTTTTTTTTTCCTTTTTGTCTTTTTCCGTGTCTGGCAATGGATCGCAACCCTCAGTGTCGCCCCCGTACCGGACCGGGACCGGCAACGGGATTGCAACCCTCGGTGTTGCTCCCGCGCCTCGCTCAGCCAGTGAGCGGGAACCGGTCTGTATGTGGGATCCAAACCCTTGGCGGGAGCGCCGCCACGCTTCCCAAGCGGCGCACTATAGCAGTGCGCCACCGGGCCGGCCCAGGATGAGACTTTTTGATAGAAAATTAGAATTTCCACTGTCTTCTTCCAGGCCCCCCACAATGTATCATCTTGCACTCTCACAGGGCTCTTACCCACCCCACACCTGTTCCAAAACCATTTAATAGCTGCTCCTTTGGAAGCTTGTAGGAAGCGCTCTGGGAGGACTTGGGACTATAGATGCTGCAGCTTGTCCCTGGTATTTTGACTAATCAGGATGATTCACGACCTTTGTCGATGTAAATAAGTTTATATGTCATATTCGGTTATCTAGGCAAGAATCAACCTTCTCGCTGTCTTCCAGCTGCATTCCAGGCACCATTATGCTGGGCTTATGTTCATATTGTCATTTATTATCTGAAGACCTTTGTCCTGCTTTTGTCCTTTGTCAGAATAACAAAGAGGTGAGGACTAAAGTGACCATTCACGATATTGTCTTAGAGTCACAGAAGGTCTATGAGGAAACTGAAGGACACCCAGGTGCCACCACCAGCTTCACACAGAGCCAAAGAGGAAATGGGCACCAAATGTAATGACAAACTACAAACACAGCCCCTACCAGCCGGCCGCCCACAAAAAGCATTCTCATGGAGTAAGATTTGCCCCCCCCCCTTCTCCACCACAGAGTCAGCACCCAGGAGATCTAGTGACATTCAAAAGTAGAGATGAAGGAGACTTCCCAAATGCCCAAACCAGGAAAAAACTAAATGTGTGACAATTGCAGTGAACTAAGCAAGTCATGTTAGGGTAAGGGCATCAAAAACATCTCTGTTGCCATCTCTTGGGAGAGGAGGAAGATAACTAACATTTTACTAAGTGCATTTAACATTCTTCACATCCTATAATCTCACGAATGCATAAAATGGGGAAACTGAGGCACAGAGTGGGCCTTGCATCTGGCCTCATACTCTGCAAGGCCTGCATGATTGGCCCCCCGGCCACCATGTGGCCCCACTCCCTACCACGCTTCCTAATGACCATCCTTAGTCACTGGGGCAAGCTCCACTACCCCTCTTGCTGCTTCTCTGACATGCTGAGCAAGCAGCTTCCTCAGGGCCTTTAAATGTGCTGCTCCCTCAGCCTGCAACATCCATCCCCGTAAATTCACCAGCTCACCCTTTTCCTCCATTCAGATCTCTGTGTAAGCATCACCTCCTTGAAAAAGCCTTCCCTGGCCACTTCATCTATAATAGCACCTCACTCTACATCCCTTACCTGCTTTATTTTTCCTTGAAAGCCTTATCTCTACCTGATATCATATTGTACATAGATATTTGATATATTGATTTCTCCCCCACAGAAAAGGAAACTCCATAAGGATAGAAACATTCTCTGGTTTATCATGCAACATAACCTCAATGAATGGTGCATGACACATACTGAGCACTCGGTAGGTATCTATTGAATAAATATAATAAGGAGTGTATTGCAAATGCAGATCCCCCTGATTATAAAACTCCTACTCTGTTCTGCCTTGGTGGGAACAATCCATGTGGCTTATTCTCAGGGCCTGCTGCTTCTACCTCCCATTCCCCCAGGTCCTTCAGTATACATATATACAGCCACTGTCTGCAGACACCACCGTCTGCTGCCCCAGGATGAGGTTGAGACATCAGCTGGTCCTGCATATTGCCACCGTCATTCTGCTCTGATTACCTGTCACCGTCTGGGAAGCCCAAGAGTTTCCTCTGAGCGACACTGTGTCCACTCTGCTCTGGCTCCGTACTACAGCTTTTCTTCTCAGAATCCACCGCGCAGAACATTGCATTAGCAAATGGCTCAGGAAGATGCTGAGAACATTTCAGACATGGTGGAGACAGATGCAGCCATGTCAGCGTGGAACGTCAGAGACAAGGCCAAGAAAATGAAAACTGCACAGTTTCAATAACCCAGAAAATTCCAGAAATCAGATCAAGCCAAAGGTGGCTTTGGAGTGAACATTAAATCAAATCCTCTATTAAGTGCTGTAAGGTCCTTGGAGGACAAGAGTGTACCCACTGTCTCCTATCTGGGGATTTGTACACACATCACTCATGTTTTCATTTGAAAGCATGAAATGAGATTTAAAAAAATAATAACATTGACCCTAAAAGTGACTCAAATTGCAGCTTAGTAGTTTGTCTTCGTGATTTTGGTGAGTCTAAGGAATCTTAAAAGACTAAGTTTAAAGAACTAGGGGTGAAAAAATTCAGATGGGAATAACTTCCTTCTGAGTAAGGGATTTCATCTGAAATTGTCATGGGGAAGATTAAGGTCTTTGGGCCAGGAGGTTCTGTGCTTTGTGGGTTCTTCTAAGGACAGACGAGTTATCCCAAAGAGTGCTTTCCATGGGCCCTGACGAATGGACCATGGTGTTCACTACTCCTGCAGTTGCCCATTGATGAAGGAGGAGCAAGCACTCACTCTGTGGCCCTCAGTTCTGTTAGAACCAGCTTTTTCCCACACGCCTGATGCTTTCTGTGATTCCTGCCAACAGTGAGCACNTTGACCATGGGGACAGTTGCACGTATCTGTGAATATACTAAAATCATTGAATTGTACACTGTAAATGGGTGAATTCTATGATATATGAACTGTATCTCAATAAAGATATTTTTTAAAAAGCAAAACAAAAAAGATGAATATCTAGTCTGCACACCATAATCAGTCCACCTTAAAACATATCTTGGAGTATTGTTTTCAAATTGTGCATTGGTCATGAAATCAACTTATTATATACTGTATTGAGCATTTTAAAAAATAAAATAAAAACAAAACAGAATAGAACATAAAATATCAGAGTGTGTTGCAGAGAGTAAAGGTAAAATATTGTCTCAGAAAGCTTTAATTTTCGGTTGGTGTGTACTGGGTCACAATGTGCTGATTGAAAGACTTGTGACTTGTATTTTACAAAGGGTCCTCAAGCAAGCAACCTAGTTTCTTCATTAATCTGATCCATCCGGGTGAACCTGTTGCACAACCCTCAACAGTTTCAGGTTTTCCAATTTACTCATTAATGTCCAGAGTCAACTTTCCTTGTATTGCCTCCAGAACTACCACACTTGGCATGTTGGGACTGTGAAAAGACGGTCCAGACTCTGTCACTGGGATTAATGACAGACAGAAATGGTTTAATCTCCCAAACAATCATTCTGCTGGCTCTTCTAGAATGCTGGGGCCTCCAGCCTCCCCACACTAAATTCACGCTTGCTGATGGCCATGGAACCGGAAAAGCTAGACTCTCAAAACTGAGTTGCTCCCAGGAAGTCCCTCGTTTCTATTCATCCTTTCATTTATTGATCTGATAAATCTCTTTTGACTGCCTGCTCTGTGCCAGGCACACTGGGCACACAATGGTGAGCTAAGTGGGCACACCATGGCCTCCCGGGTGTCGGAAGAGAGGCACCGTCTCAAGTTCTTTGTGGAACTGACAGGCACTTGCTGCATCACCTCTGGCAAACTCTTCCATCCTGTCCTTCTCAGGTTTGTTGGCTCAGAAGCTAGAGTTTCTGGGGCCGGCCCGGTGGCGCACTGGATAGTGCGCCGCTTGGGAAGCGCGGCGGNTTAGAACCAGCTTTTTCCCACACGCCTGATGCTTTCTGTGATTCCTGCCAACAGTGAGCACAAAAAGGAAGCAAAAGGACTTTTTAGAGTGTGAACTGTGAGGTTACAGATGGGACCTGGAAACAATCTCACCAACGTAGGTGTTTGCAATCCCACCATACACAAATCTTCTTGGATGTTAAAAATTAGTTTAGGAAGATTTGCTAGCCTGCATTGTAAATGACAGTGAAATGCCTAGATGAATGCATAAACACCACATAGTATATCCATGCAAGGGGATATTATTCAGCCATGAAAAGGAATGAAGTACTGATACATGCTGCAACACGGATGAACCTTCAAAATGTTATGCTAAGTGAAAGAAGCCAGTCACAAAAGACCACTTATTATATGATTCTATTTACATGAAATGTTCAGAATAGGCAAATGCATAGAAAAAGAAAATACATTAGTGGTTGCCTAGGG
>NW_007730134.1:63375-84902 GCF_000696425.1 Galeopterus variegatus
AAAAAAAAAAAAAAAAAAAAAAAAAAAAAAAAAAAAAAAAAAAGAAGCTAGAGTTTCTGGCCCACTGAGAATCATAGCATCTTAGAGCTAAAAAGGCCCTCACAGTGCAGCTCCCCTATTTACTGATGAGGAAACAGAGGACCCAAGAGAGGACCTTATGCCTACTGACCCACACCGAGCTGGGAGCATGCCTCCCGGCTCCTCCACCCCTCCCCCAGCACCATCCCATGAGGAAACTGAATATGCTCTGTTCTTGATGAAGGATTGAGAGACCATCCAAGGAAGTGCCCTCGATCCTGAACTTTTCAGAGACACGGGTGGTGCAAAATGTCCAAGCTACAACTGATGAGAGAACCAAAGCCATATCTGGATCTTACAGAAGGGTTTTCCACAGTACAAAGCCACAGGGATGAGAACAGCAGGAGTCCCAGTGACCAGAAATAGTCCCCTAAAGCCTCATATGTGCCTCCTAATAAATCTCCTTTTTCCTTTTTGAAGTTTAAGTGCTCCCTGATTGAATGGCCTTCTAATAGCCAGGACCCCCTTAGGAAGCAACAGCCACATTCCCAGTGCCTCGGCACTCAGCACTAGTTTTGTCCGTTTGATTGGTCGGTTGGTTGGTAGGCAGACTGGTTGATGGGTGGTTTTTTCCCTCCCTCTATCCTCTTAAAAATCTATGCAGCATACTAGGGCCTTCTGGTTTAGCTTCCTCAAATCCCCATTAGTTTTCCTTAAAGTCTGTCCCATTAAACATGTAATCCACAGAACACACACCGAGCTACTTTTTCTCTCCCCTAATAAATCAGGTAAATTACCTCCTTTGTTTTTAAGACCATTTCAAGTTCACCCTTAACATTTTTGGTTAAGGTATTATTTACATTGTGATTTAATCGAGATTTAATCCACTTTTCAGCACACCATCGTATCGCAATATCCCTGAATTTTTCTCCCTTATTATTAAACTTGAGGAGAAAGGTAACATTTTCCTCAGACATGACGCTGATCATTTCCAGATTGCGTGTCTCTCTCTGGCTTTTTAACCCACCTGAGTTTATAAGGCCCACTAAAATAAATAACAGTTTGGTCTGCAAACGACTGGACTGTGTTAATAAACGCATAGAGAGATCTATGTTTATCTCCACTTTCTAGAAACACAAGAGTCTTCTACAAATATGTGTATACACAGCAGAAATCATGTGAATCTCCTGGTAAATGTTTGCCTTCACACTCCTGGGGTAGCCACACACCAGATGGTTTGCTCAAAACAAAATCATATGCACGCATGCGTGCGCGCGCGTGCGCGCACGCACACACACACACACACACACACACACACACACACACTCTTGAGCACCATGCCTTCCCATTGTTTTTGACATTTTTTTCTCCTTTCATGCATGAGAAAGAATGTAAGAAATACTTAGAATAATGACCAGTATGTTCTGTGTTTACTGCTGCTTTCCCTCACTAGAGATTAACTCATAAAATTTTACTCCAAATTAAACAAACTCAGGCTGTCCTTGCAGCCAGTCGAAGCTGCCACTTAGACCAAAGGAAATCGTGACTTCCACCTCTGAGAGGCTGAACGGCCACCCTATGGAAAGATCAACGGGTCTCTCCTTTTCTGTCTCTGTTCTGCCAAGGCTTGGGACTGCCAAAATGCTCATCTGGACTCTGACCCCGACAGAACTTCATCTGTAAATAGAATGGAAACTACAAGGATCACAGACTATATTTTAGAACCTTAACATCTCTCCTGCTGTTTTTTTAAACATTACTGATTGCTCCACTTATAGGTATTTAGAGAATTCAAACAATCAGGATTTTACCAACAGGTGGGCAAGAAAGCATCCTTGACTGTGGGGACAAAACTTCCAAAGACCACTTTTGCCTAGAATACATTTAGGAGCTCTCTCACCATCCTGTCTTTTTGGTGACAAATTCTCTGGGGATCAATAGATGTTGTCATTGAAAAATCCAGACGAGAGCATGTGTATAAAACTACCTAGTTCTGTGCCTAGAGCATAGTAAATTATCAATGGATATTAATTCAGGTGGAATCCCAGGCTTGAGACTGTAATCTAACAACACATGTAAAAGACCTGAAGAAAGAAAACAAAAAGCCTCAAGGTCATGACCTCAGCAGCCTTTTTGTCTTCCTCTCTGCATAGCTTGGGTTTCACAGCCTCCAGCCCTCCTAGACAACATTTTTACCTGGAAGAAGCTTAGATGGACTTTAATTTTAGAGGGGCATACATGAAGATCATTTGATGCAAGTCCCCTGCTTCCTACTCCGAAAAGCCTGCTTATTTTCAAAAGTGCCCGCCTGGAGCCATGGTGTGTTTTTGTGTGGTCCCGTTCCCGTTTTATGGATTGTT
Organism: Galeopterus variegatus; assembly: GCF_000696425.1. Lineage (NCBI taxonomy): Eukaryota > Metazoa > Chordata > Mammalia > Dermoptera > Cynocephalidae > Galeopterus > Galeopterus variegatus. Next base: position 65,754 of record NW_007730134.1, read on the forward strand.
CGTGTACCCTAAAGATCATTTGATGCAAGTCCCCTGCTTCCTACTCCGAAAAGCCTGCTTATTTTCAAAAGTGCCCGGCTGGAGCCATGGTGTGTTTTTGTGTGGTCCCGTTCCCGTTTTATGGATTGTTCGTGTACCCTGGAATCCCTGGGATACTTCAGTTAACAAAAATTACCATGTGCTGGGTCCTTTCGGGTTGACAAGACTGCTTTCCTTTCTCTCTAAGCTGAGTTGTGTTTGTTTACATAGGAAATGTACTCTTTCTTAACATTCGATTGTTTCAACATCCACTTAGATAGCTCCATAAAAAATAGCAGGTTAAAAAAATTAAGAAGGGAGCAAGAGAAATAAAAAGAAATTCCATCTTTTGATTCTAACCAAGAATTTGGTTCAGAACAAACTTAGCAAACCAGACGATGTTTTTCTTTTCATCACTGAGACAATGGCCTGCTTGTTCTCAGCGGGAAAAGAGGACTATCCCAGTTTGGATCAGTGGGTCGCTTTGTGCAAAGTGCTTTTCCTGTTTAAACTCTGTGCTTTCTTAAATGTTATCTTTTCAAAGAAAAATTAGATAACCCTGTGTCCCCAGACTATATCCTATTTGTTTGAATAGGAAATGCTAATATTTTTCTACATGTTCTGTATCGATGTCAGTGGAAATTCAGTTTGGTGGTTAAGACAGGCCCCTTTGAGCTCTGGGAATCTCATTGGCTATCTCCCAGGAGCCAGAGGTTCATGGTGATTTTGAATAATCATTTCCATAGCTGTGTGAATTATCTGTATGACTCAGCAAGAGGGAAAGAAAGTTAGATTTATCTTTTCTATATTTAATTGTTTTTATCTCAAAACATCATTTTGTGAGGGTTTTTCTTCTTAATATCTCTTTTCTTTGCCTCTGCCCCCTATGTTACTTCTTTCCCCTACCCAGCCCACTTCCAAATCAACTCCCCAAACTCCCTGCAACGTCTACTGAAAGACCAGATTTAATTAATCATTACTCCCAAGGATCTGGCTCCATTCAGTTGTTTCTACATTCCCATTGGTCTAGGTCAACGCCTGTTACATCGTAGCCCCACCCCTGCCCGTGACTAGAGACTCCCACAAGTTCCCAATGTTCAGACACCTATATCTGACATCCTAGGAAGCAGGAATTGCAGCATCAACACATATTTAAAACGACAGATTCCCCATGCAAACAAGCTCTTGGTTAAGACACACCAACCAAATCCTCTGTAGGCAGCACTGCCCCATCCAAAATTTTTCAATAAATCTTGTCATTAGCACTCCATCTCCATTTTTCAGTACTTTTTCTTCAAACTCACATGCTCAAGTACCCACTGTCATCTTGCTTCCTCTATGGAAACCTGCTCCTAGAATATCCAGCATCAGGCATGTATACCTTAATATACACTTAAGTTGGTGTGTTCCCTCTCTCAGAAGTACTTGGATTCTGAGCCTACATCTAACTAAGGAGTGAAGATTTGTTCTCTCTTAATCATGTCTCAGACATCAGTGCTCAGATGGGAGAGGTCACACTTTGGGCAATAAGGCCCATTCACTGTCACTAAAACACAGCACACAAGTGGTTTGCCACTGCACTGGAGCAAGTAAGGCCTCTCCTAAAAACCCTACATGTCTGCTTAAACCCAAAGCTTTAAACCTGAGAAACTTTTACTCTGAATTACACTCCTCTCCTGCCACTCTTTACTCAAACCAATACCCTTAGCTATATGCCTGGAAATACAAGTAAGTAGCATGAATGCACACTATTAACCAATGTGCAAAAACAGCAGTGAGCAGAGGCAGGTTAATTATAAGCAATAAAGCTCAAACCTTGGGCCCCTTCACTTGCATGGGCCCCTTCCAAGACCCTTGGAGAGGCTCTAACAATTTTGTATTCATAATTTTATATTTTTTCTAAAGGGGGCCCCCAAACTGCATAAGCTTCAGGCCCCACAAAACTTAGATCTACCTTGTTATGGACTGAATTGAGTTTATCCAAAATTTATATGTTGAAGCCCTAACTCCCAGTGTGACTATATTTGGAGATAAGGCCTTTAAAGAAGTAATTAGCTTTTTTTTTTTTAAGATGACCAGTAAGGGGATCTTTACCCTTGACTTGGTGTTGTCAGCACTATGCTCACCCAGTGAGCTAACCAGCCATCCTATACGGGATCTAAACCCGTGGCCTTGGTGTTGTCAGCACCACACTCTCCCGAGTGAGCCATGGGCTGGCCCCAAGAAGTAATTAGCTTTAAGTGAGGTCATGAGAGTGAGGCCCTAATCCAATATGATGGTGATACGAAGAGAAAGAGACACCAAGAGATGCACGCACAGAGAAAAGACCATGTGAGGACACAGCGAGAAGCTGCCTCTGCAGGCCAACGAGCGAGGCCTTGAGGAACCCAGCCCTGCCGACACTTTGATCTTGGACTTGCAGCCTTCAGAACTGTGAGGAAATAAATTTCTGTTGTTTAAGCCACCCGGTCTGTGGTATTATCTTATAGGACTAGTAGCCCTAGAAGACTATATACACCACTAGAAATTAGGTACCTTTTTTAAAGTTTTCACTAGCAAATTTTGCTAATGATAACATTCAGTGCTAACTGAAGTGTAGTGAAACAGGTAATCTCATACATAATCAAACACACATTGCTGACAGCACACGATTTAGCACAACTTTTTGGAAAGCAACTTTGAAATAAGTATTAAAAGACATGAAAATATTTATCCTCATTGCCCCAGGAATTCCTCTTCTGGGACTCTATCCTAAGTAAATAACTCAAAATATTTTAAAAATTATATACACAAAGAAGTTCATTATTAAAGTATTATTCACAATTCTTGGCCATGACTAGAAGAATTGTAAATTCTTGTGTGGCCCTTGGGTTTCTGGGGGAATTTGCCAGAGACTCCTGCAGATTCCCAAATTTGCATACATCTATATATGAAATTGTGTTAGTTTATTTGCAAAAATGGCTACAATAAATCTTTCCATTCCTGTATGCATGCCCCTTTGCATGTGATATTGCTGCTCCACCCAACAGAAGGTAGAGTATTTTTTCATCCTTTGGTCTTAGTGTGGCCATATAACTTGCTTTGGCCTGTGGAACATTAACAGTTATGATGGAAACACATCAAAAAATGATTTTGCGTGAATCTTTCTTTCTCCACTTGAAACCATGATCTCACCAGCCAAGTGAGCCCAATCTACCCTTCTAGAGAGGTCACATGCTGAAAAACCAAGGCACTCTGGCCAATAGCCTGCCAACCCCAGCTATGTGACTGCTGTGGGTCAATTGTGTCCCCCAGAAGTTCCTGTATTGGAAACTTGATCTCCATTGTGACAGTGTTAGGAGGTTGGGAAGTCCAATTATGGTATTTGAAAGGTAGAGCCTTTGAGAGGTGCTTGGATTGTGAGGACTGTGCTCTCGTGAATGGATTAATCCATTCGTGAAGTAATGAGCTATCATGGGTGTGGCTCTGATGGCTTTCTAAGGAGAGCAAGTGAGAAGGTTATCCTCTTGCTCAGGTCATTCTTGCTATGTGACACCCTGATCACCATCAGACCCTGTAGAGAATTCCCATCCAGAAGAAGGCCCTCACTAGATGCACCCCCTAAGCCATGGACTTCCCAGCCTCCAAAACCGTAAGAAATAAATTTCATTTCTTTATAAATTACCCAGTTTCAAGTAGCCTGTTCTAAGCTACTGGAAACAGACTACTATAGCAACTGAGGCCATCCCAAACCATCCAGCTACAGCCGAGTCAGGGCAGGCCAGAACTCTCCCAGCCATCTCAACCAACCACAGAATCATGAGCTAAATAATAAATGTTTGTTGTCTTAAGCCTCCATGTTTTGGGTGGTTTGTTCTGCAGCAAAAAATATCCCATACAATGATTTCCCCATTAACATGTATGTGGGACAGATAGAGCATGGACAAATGATGTTAATATCCTGATATTTGGCAATCAGTTCATGGACTAGCTGGCAAGCTCCTGGAGTTCAGTGCTGTAATTCAAATTCCCCAAATGCTTCAACGAAATTACTAATTACCACATGCCATGGACCTTTGGAATTTCTTGAGAATGGCTGAAATCATGAATGATAAATCTACAAATGTCCATGGTCTAGTTTAGTTTAAAACTGAAAGTGAGCAGAATGTTCTCTATTTCATGCTTTCCTTCAATTAAACCACTTAAAGTTATGACTGTGAAGACAATGTAGAAACATGGGAAATGTTTTAATGCAATATTAAATGAAAAGAACAAGATACAAAATTGTCCTTAAATTATGATTACAAATATCTAAAGAAAAATAGCTAAATAGTTATACTGAGGGGTAAGACTGTAAAGAATTATACCACAATGCATTAATAGCTCCTTTAACATTTGGATTAGGGGTAAATATTTTTTCTATATTTTTTGTAAGATTACCTTCATAATTAATTATATTCATAACTTTAAAAATTAACATATAATAATTTTAAAAGTTGAAACCCGATTAGGGGTAGAACCCATCTGTTTGCTTTATAATTTTTAACCATACGGATTCTCTTTGTTAGTTGAAAACCATAATTTCCCAGAAGATGAAAATGACTATAGTTTTCTGATTTATTTGGATCTAACTAACATTGCACTGGAGTTTTGTGTAAATCTGTTTAAACTCAATTTAAACCACCTGATGAGACCTAGACAAGCTTAATTTCACCAAATTAAAAATTGTGGATCCTCTAGCTGAGGATCAGTTTGATTCAGATCTAAGCTAAGTGCAGAGGCAAAAATCATGTTGCCATCTTCTTAGGCCTTAACTACCCTGGAAAATGGCTCCAGATCCAGTTACCCAGCTTGGAATGCACAGACCTTAGTTATTCTCCAGAGAAAATGTAAGCCCGAAACTTCTGCTAACTACTATGTATTTATACCCACAGCCAGAAAGGCATTATGAGAGAAAATGGTAATAAAATAAGACTTTATAAGTGCTTTTCTGTGGCTCTCCCTTGGATGGTCTCTTTAAAAACAGCAATTCCGGGCTGGCCCAGTGGCGCACTGCTACAGTGCGCCGCTTGGGAGCGCGGTGGCACTCCTGCCGAGGGTTCGGATCCCACATACAGACTGGTTCCCGCTCACTGGCTGAGCAAGGTGTGGGAGCAACACCGAGGGTTGCGATCCCGTTGCCGGTCCCGGTCCGGTACGGGCGCGACACTGAGGGTTGTGATCCGTTGCCAGACACGAAAAAAGACAAAAAGGAAAAAAAAAAAAAAAACCAGCAATTCCTTTGACTTTTGACCTCTGCAAGCCCCTATCTTTGAGCCAGTCTTCCCTCATCTCACATCCAATCACTGCACAGTGTATCCAAATGAGCAAAAATTTAGATTTCACCTCCAAGAAATTCTCTTATGAAACCTAAACGGAAAGGACTCTGGTCAGTATGGGCTCCAGCAACCCCCCTCAAACTATTGCCATAGATTACCCACATCACTACAGTCAGCTTAACATACATTCTTAGTAGAACCGTGTCAGTCTCCATTAATAAACATGGCTCCAATATACAAATTCAATCACGTTATGAAATCTAACATGTCAAATGGCAAAACCATAACACAGAACGTTTATGTAATTAGAATATTAAACAACTGTCACTCTATTGTAACGCTTTCAATCCCATAACAGCAAACAGTCCCATTAATATGCAAATAGTAGGGTTCAGTGGGCTTTATAGCTTTGTCTGCCTGGGGCTCCCTGTCATGTACCACCACTCCTCAGTGGTTCAAAGAGCTGAACTTGATTCCACAACAAAGCCTACTCTGAATAAAAAGGGGAAAGAAACTAAACCTATAACATTTCAAGACACAGCTCTTCAGCCATTTTCCAGTTGCTCTTTTTCACTTGTCAGATATTGTGCCTCAGCCCAGCTGAGTGTTAGGACTTCAAGACTGCAGAGCTGGTCTGGAACCTTCCAAAAAAGGCTTGACTTGTACACCAGTGTTGATAGCAGCAACTATTCACAAGAGCCAAAATGTAAAAACAACCCAAGTGTCCATCAACAGATGAATGGATGAACAAAATGTGGTATATACATACAATGGAATATTATTCGGCCATAAAAAGGAATGAAATTCTGATTTATTTGGATTTTACTAATATTGCACTGGAGTTTTGCCTAGGTTTATTTAAACCAAATTTAAACCACTCTATGAGACGAGGACAAGCCTAATCTCACTAAGTTACAAATTAGCGAAGCCTCCTAGATAAGGCCCAGTTTGATTCAGATCTAAGCTAAGTACAGAGGCAGAAATCACGTTGCCACCTTTTTAAGTGGGACAACATGAACGAACCTTGAAGATTTGTGCTAAGAGAAATAAACAAGACAAAAAAGAACAAATACTATATGGTTCAATCATATGAAGTACGTAGAATAGGCAAACTCACCGAGACAGAAAGTAGGATAGAGATGAACAGGGGCTGAGGGGAAGGGAATGGAGAATTTTTATTAAAGGCTACAGAGTTTCTGTTTGGGATCACAGAAAAGTTCTGGAAATTGATAGTGGTGATGGTTGCACAACACTGTGAATGTACTTAATGCTACCTAACTGCACATCTAAAAATGAGTGAAATGGCTAATTTTATGTTATATATTTTCTACAGTAAAAAATTAGAAAAATAATCTTGAATGATCACACACTTGGGATAAAAAGAAATGAATGCAACTTCAACTATACTGTGTGGCACATTTCTGTCCTTCTGCAACACTTCTCATCTTTTCAGTTTTCTTTAGCAGGAGTTCTTCAGAACTCCGTGTAGTATCTCTTATTTTACAGGTAAGAAGACTAAAAACTAACATCAGTGACTAATCATAAACTGTCTAAGTTCAGCCTCACATTGTGCACTAGAATGAGGATGCTCTTGTTTCCATCCTGTCTTTTAACCCAATTATCTGTATCTCATGACTTCAAGGTTATGAGACACTTACTTTGTACTATAAAGAAAGAATATGTGTTCCTAATTTAAAGTTTATTTCTCTGCTTTCCACTAGCCAAAGCTCTCAGTATGAAGGCACCCGGCCATGCCACATCACCTGCTCAGTAAGCAGCTCTTCATCATTAAAAGCAATTTATTATTCACACATCTGCTACCAAGAAAGATTATCATCACACAGAAAGAGACATAAAAACAACCAGATAGAGATTCTTTACTATTTGAAGAAGCACACAACAAATGATAATTCCTTAGCACCAGATCATCTGAGAGAGAAAAAAAAAAAAAAAAAAAAAAAAATCATTGGGGACAGGGATGATTCCTAAAGGGATCCCTGATGATCCACAAGGATCAGAAAGCATGAGAAGTTAAGGATTATTTTCCAAATCTGTTTTTTACAGCCCTTTAGGGACAGAGGAGTGTTAGCTAATAATGGGGCATTGAACTCACTGATGTGGGAAGGTTTTAGTGTCTCATTCTCACTCACTGAAACATGAGTTTCAGAACTTTCACCCAGACTTTCAAAGGAATGTCTTTTCCAAGGCCATTTCTAACACCTCAGACTAGCCCCATTTCTCTCAAGCCTGGCTTTCTAGGCTTCCAAGCCCACATTTGTTTGCACAGCTGCTCTAAGATGACAGAATCTCCTACTGCAAGCTCTATATGGTGACTTCACAAGAACACCGTCATTGCCGCTCGTACATTAGTCTAGAGCAGAGGTCAGCAAACATTTTCTGTCCAGGGCCAGAAAGACATTTTCGGCCATACAGGCCATACACAGCTGCTCAGCTCTGCCATGGTAGAGGGAAAGCAGCCATAGACAATGCCTAAACAAGTGGGTGGTGCAGCGTTCCAGTCCAGTCTTACTGACAATAGCAGGCACGGAGCTGGATTTGGGCCATGGCCATGGTTTGCTGAGCCTTGAGTGCAGATGAGTTGCAAAGTGGCTGTCCAGATGTAGCTGCTGACTTCCACCCCCATCCCTGGTATGAGACCTTTCCTTCTGGTGGTTCCTAACACACCTTTGTTTTCAAATTCACATGCTAATGGATACATCACTGCCTCCTGATTTCTTAAAAGAATTATGGGGACTATTGGAACTTAGCTCACCAGCAACATCTAGCACAGCAGAACCAGAGGCTCCACTGAAAAGGCTCCTAATGCACAATTAAAATGTCATCACTGGTAAGGCTTTTTTGCACCCTGCACTGGAGTTTGCTGGGAAAGTTCATATTTGCCCTTTCATTCCTCACCCTGCGTTGTGATGGCTTCAGGCCTTCGGCATGGGCCATATTTAAATTGTCAAGAGATGTCAACAAGTTGTGAGGGACAGCCTCACACTGGCAGCAATTACTAGAGGGCAATGATCAATGGGGGTCTTTTGTTAGCATTGCAGGATCACCACTGACTCAGGAAGTACAAGTCCCAGTGGTTGAGGTGAAAGCTGAAATGGACAAGCAGTTTCACCCTGCCTGCTCGAAAGCCACAAACCTATACTTGCCCCATTAATTATTCCTGCCCAAAAGACAGGAGTTGTTACCGTCCACAGTCTGCTGTCTGCTGAGTGGAGCACAGGGCAGGGGCACTCACAGAGGTTCTATTTACAGCACCAGGAAATGCATCCTTCTTGCTTTCCAGGAAAGGGCGATTGCCTTATTCTACTGTGATTCCTTCTGTCAACAGGTAAATGCCGCATGTCAGCCATTTAGAAATGGAGAGCTTTGAAACCTTGGTCATTTTTCAACTCCAGGGATTATATTTATCCTATACAGTGGCCCAATGAATTACTCCCAAGGGGAAGAGACACCATTTTTGAGCCACAAGGCCCATGCTGACTGGCTCCTCTGCCTTGCATTTTTAATTTTTACACTTTTTGCTTTAAAGTCACATGTGTTGTACAAAAGAATTGAGAGTTAGAAATTGGGGGTAAGGTTGACTGATCATCCTTCGACCCTAATTTCTCTGAAGAGTTATTCTTTCAAGGAAGATGAAGTCAAAGTCCTATCCCCACTTGATATAATCCTTTCTGGATTTGCTCACATTATTCACCTAGTTAAGTGCTGCTTCTTCCAAGAAGCCTTCCTTGCCCCATCTAAAATCTGGAAGCAATCTCTCTTGACACTGACCTTCCACAGTAATTTTCCTGCACCTCTCCAATGCACCACTTTCCATCCTGCCTTTTTGCTTTGATATACACAGACTTCATCCTCACCACCTCGTCTCCCCTCTTTTAGAGCAGGATCCAGGTCCCGTTCATCTTCACAGGCTCCAGAGTGCCCAGGACTGGGCCTCAAATGAAGCAGGAGCTCATATACACAGACTTCATCCTCACCACCTCGTCTCCCCTCTTTTAGAGCAGGATCCAGATCCCGTTCATCTTCACAGGCTCCAGAGTGCCCAGGACTGGGCCTCAAATGAAGCAGGAGCTCAATCAATGCATTGTGAATGAACAAACAGCTCCTGCTTCTGTCTCTGGGACTCTGGGCACCATCAGAAGCACAACATTGTAAGTCATGAGGTTACTGCATGGGACTTCCCCTCCAATTAAGAGTAGAAGACACAAAAGGCCCCCATTTTCTTCATAGAAAAGAAAAATTCAGTCAAAAATGTCAGACTTTTCTACAGGGCTTGTGAAAAGCAACGGACATGAGGAAGGCTTGATGAACTGAATTCCAGAGAGAAACAGCATTATTGTGAACAGGAAAACAGAATGCCTTTGGCAAAATGCTCTTGAATTATCATCTTGCTTGTACACAAGAGGGTCCTACATTCAGAATAACACTGGGCTCTAAAGTCATCTGGAAGGTACGAGGGAGGCCACAGTGAGGTGGCTAATCAGGGATCCCTCTGGTATCCTCGGCAGCTCCAGCAGAGGCCCCTCTGCACAATGGGTCAGTTTCTCACCCCCAGACATTCTTCTCAGAGCAGAATTCACGCCAAATTGTATAGGATGGAAAGCTGGCGTGCTGCCTCCAGATGAGAACAGATAATGATGAATGAGGCCAGTTTCCAGAGAGACTTTCATTGAGGAAGTTTGCTTCTGAGCACTGACACTTTCTCCCCCGGATCACTGAGTAGTGCTATTCCACAGGGATCCCTGAGAAATGGAAAGAACATCCAGCCAGAGGAATGTTTCCCATTTAAAAATTGGCTTTGTGGATAGGTAATTATGTCCTAAGGTAAATGTTAACTATAAGAAAAGACAGCCATTTCCATACATGAAATTACACCATTTAACTTTACAGCCATATCTTTCCTCAAGCAGTTAAGTTAATTTTTAGATGAAGGGCTTGACTGTCTATTTTTACTACGTGTAATTTGGTATTCTGTAACTCTCATGGCTATTGCTCTGTATTTCTAGGTGAAAAATCATGGAGACTATCAGGAGTGCAGTTCCAACCATTCAGCCATGTCTGCTGGGTCTGAAGATTTATGACAGGAGGGAGACACTTCCTCCCCAATAGTTGGTGGCAAATAGATTCCTGGGCCACCAGGCTGCAGGGAGTCCCCTTTGTGATGTTTTACTTGGTGCATGGTTTGGCATAACCTGAACTGAAAGTAACTATTCCTGACTTAGTACATATATAAAATATTTGCCCTTCTGTGGCTCAGTCTGCAAAGCTGCAAAATGGAAATAGCAACATTTATTTATGTCACGTGAAAAGCTACAGTTTAGGACTAAAATTTTTATCACAGAATTATGAAATAAAACTGAATGATAAAAAGGTATTATTATTATTATTATTATTATTATTATTATTATTATTATTATTATTATAGCCATATTAGCCACACACCAAAAGAATGTAAGACATGGGAAAACAGCCTTTGTTTATGTACAAAAGAGATGACTACACACTGTAGACTTTATTAAGGAAAAAAAAAAATGGAAAAGGTGAGAAAAAAAATTTTTAACCAGTAGAAGGTGGAAGGAAAACAGCAGTGACCTAAAACCTTGGCAGAGTCTTCCTGCTTTCTGGGGACCATAGGAATTTCCCAAGATCGGTCAGCCACACAAATCACATCTTCATCTCTAAAAGATTTATTCTCCAATGGTACTATCAAAGACAGTGGTTCTTAACCTGTTTGGTTTGAAGTTCCCTCTGAAAATCTGGCAAAAATCTATGGCTCCTATATAAAATTAAAATTTACACAGGCACGTTATAATAATAACAACCATAATTATAATGATATCTAATATTGAGAGAGCACTTTGGGGCCAGTCATTGTGTTAAGTCCTTTATACACATTTTCTCATTAATCTGCACGCTAACCCAGTGCAGCAGGGATTATTTTCTCCATCTTACAGATGACTAGAAAGGCTTGGAGAGAGTGAGTAACTGAGCCCCCTGCAAAACTAACTTACAATTGTAAAGATTCTCAGACTTTGTTGAAGCCCACCTATAAACCACTGAGGACACACTTCTGCAAACAGAATAGGTCCGTGCAAGCATTCTTCAGGATGTCCTAAATTCAGATCTCATTCTAACACATCGAAAAACAATATACATATATATGTATATATGTATGTATACACATGCACATATTTGTGTATGTATATGTATGTGTGAATTATCGTGTTTAGGAATCAATTGTTTTTATTTCTGTTGCAGCTCTCTAAAGTTGCTTAAGAATGATGAACGATTTCATCCCTACACAGGTCTGCTACTGATATTAACATCATGTGTTTACGCCCCCCCACATACATACACTCATCAAACAAAAACTTCATTCCAGAGATATGAGCTTCTGCATTGACCCTGAGGAAGTGTCCCACAAAGTGCTACCAACCAACAGACAGGTTTGCAGTTCCTCAACCGACATTGGTAATGAATAACATATTACCCTGGGCCTTGAAACCCTACTCAGACCCATTACTGATGACCTTCCCTGTCACTGGGCTGATTTCAGGCTGGTATTTAATCACAGGCCTGCAATGACATCAGAAGACTGGCACAGGGCTTTGCAAAGGGCCTGGGGGAGGGGTGTTTAATGTTAAGTGCCACTGAGGAATCCTGAGAGCAGTCACCAAGAGTCTACAGGGCCTTTCAGCAGCTGGCATCCAGGTGAGATGGCACTGATCTGTCCAGCAGGCTGTGCTGGGGAGGTTCCCGGGCTGGTCCTACACCATCTGGTCCACATAGGCTTGCTGAAGAGACCATTGGCATCTCATCAGTCTTCCAAAGGCAAGTTCAACCTGAAGAAGTCGGCATCTGCTTAATGGCAAAGCAGCGTTAAAAAGAGGGTGCTGACTACTAGGATGTGTTTCTCCCTCTTCCTTCTCAACAACAGGCTTTGATGTCCAGGTAGTAAGCCAAGAACCCCCTCCAATTACTAGAAATTATCAGAAGAAGTTATCCAGTCCTCCCGTTGTGAGAATCCATAATGAGCTGGCTGCAGCCCTAAAAAGATGAGTTTTCCAGCTAAACAGATTTGAGTTCTGTGTCATACACATGTGCTGATTCCCTATCCAAATTTAGTGACCTGACATCTGGCCAAGAGAAAAAAGTGAATGTAAAGAAAACTCAGTTGGAAAATGTCAGAGAGATGTAGCATCTCAGAGTTTCTTTAAACTACAGTGAATGAAAGGAGTTAACAATAATCAGCCATTTCGTCCAGCATGAAAAATAAAATACCTACGTAACGCCAAAATACTTTTTCAAAACACCATCCTAGAATTATTTACCACCCTCCAACTTTCCAAACAAGTCAGTTGTTGATTTGTTTGTTCGTTACAGAACCAGACACATATGGCTGATGAAAGCAATCAGATAGCAGTAGAGTAAAAAGAGAATTCAAAAATAAATTGAGTGAAAGAGCAAAACTTACTTCAAGAAAGCTCAGGACTTGGGCATACCTTCAAAGTCTTGTTATTCTATGCTATTCATACCACTTTTCTTATTTATGTAAAACATTTTTTGTTTTCTTTTCCAGAAAGAATGCTGCCAATCGCCAGAGGCAGACATGTTTATCAAGCTGTGTATCTTGAAGTCTGACATAAAATCTGTGGCCTTTGGTACAACTGAAAAACACTCTGTCAACACCATTGAGAGAGCAAGCCCATGGCGCTGGCCTCCACCCAAGCGGTGCAGGGGAATGGACAAAAATTTGACTCAAGGCCAAAAATTACAAGATGAGGGAAAGTCAAACTTGAAGCGAACAAACCTTTTCCATCGAGTCTGTTTAATATCTCATGTAAGCATCCAAACCACAAATCGGTCAGGGCTTAGGTGAAAAGACAAGTTTTTCTCCCTTTTGGAAAGCTATTTTGCTTAAGCTCCTATGAATACATCAATTATATTAGCCCTGAGAGTGTCTGTCAGTGTGATGTTAAAAGGTCCACTATTTTACAGACTGCCCACGTCAGAAACAAAATACCCTTCATTTTTCTCCCTTTTGGAAAGCTATTTTGCTTAAGCTCCTATGAATACATCAATTATATTAGCCCTGAGAGTGTCTGTCGGTGTGATGTTAAAAGGTCCACTATTTTACAGACTGCCCACGTCAGAAACAAAATACCCTTCAAACTCCCTGCCCTGAAGTGCTTGGGCTAAAGAGAGCCCGAGAGAAAAAGTGTAAACTCGGCAGGACTGAGAAAGAGAAGAGCCACTGGGCTTAAGTAAACTTGTATTAATATTTACCAGCTTAATAAAATCCCCCCAGCACTTGTGTGCCTCCAAGTTCTTCAACAAGTCAGAAAAAATGGCTGTTCTGTGACAGGAGGTAGGAGGCCAAAGGGCAGGTTATCAGAGAGCCCCCTCCCCCTCCAGGCCAACTGGGCTGGGAGGGTTGGGAGGCCAAGCTCAGCAGAGAAGAGCTGTTGCAGGAATACCCTCTCCTCAGCTTCTCCTTGAGGCCGCGTCTCTGGATTCCCAGATAAGAAATCTACAGCATCCAGACACCACACTGAATCAGGATTGTGTACACTAAGGTTGGAGATGGCCCACAGGCCTTTCCACACAGATGTAAAAATAATAATAATAACAGTTCACAGTTGTGATGCTTCCGATGGAGTTTATTGTTACCTGGCAATCATCAGTCAATGGCAGTCGCTCTCAACCTTAAAGCTGTCACGTTCATACAACCCCTGTTCTTTACAAAATCCTTCTACGCCTGCCTCTCCCTGTCCTATCTGTCCCCAGTCTTTGTTGGTTGCTTACATTGGCCAACCATCCTGAAATGGGAGAGTTTGAATCCTTCATGCTATGTGCATAGCCAACATTCCACAAGATTTATGTCACTGAAGCCTGTGAAAATGACAAAGGGTGGGAAAGAGGGCCAGGGGGAAGCAAAAATAAATCCAACTCTCAGTGAATCAGGGGTAGCCTAGTACCTGTACCTGGTGGGTGCTGTGATACGTTAGGGGGTATGGATTTAACAAGAGAAATAAAACGCTATGGAGGGAACTTTAAATGTTCTTGTTGTTAATTCAAAATCTCTTTAGAAAAGTTTACCTTTTACCCTTAAGTCATAATCCGAATGTGTCAGCGTGGTAATCAAACATCTGGATTGATGGGGTGAGTGACAGGATGGGAGGGAGGAGATTCTTTTCTAAGATATTTTCTCTAAAACATAAGCTTAGTTGTAGAAGGGGCTCTGGTCACGTGGGGGACTACAGTTATGAAAGGAAAGCCCCCAATATGAGAATGAGCCCCCACACGGCAGGGCAACATTTCCACAAAATATCCTTTTTGTCCTGGTCACCATTTAGTGAGCTCACTGCAACCTCTACCCTACCAAAAGTCTCCAACTTCAGTAAGCTATGGCTCATCCAAATGGTGGAATACCATCCAGACACTAAATACTATTACTCCAAAGAGCTTTTAACAACGTATAGAAATGCCTGTGACATATCAGTAGATGAATAAAAAGCCAGATACGCAAGGGCATTTGCAGTACAATCACAATGATGAAAATCACCTGCACATAAGGACAGCAATACCTCAAAACTTCAAACAGGGATTATCTATAAGAGATGGGATTATAGGGCCGGCCCGGTGGCGCACTGCTGTAGTGCGCCGCTTGGGAAGCGCAGCGGCGCTCCCGCTGAGGGGTTGGATCCCACATACAGACTGGTTCCCGCTCACTGGCTGAGCGAGGCGCGGGAGCAACGCTGAGGGTTGCGATCCCGTTGCTGGCCCCGGTCCGGTACGGGGGCGACACTGAGGGTTGCGATCCGTTGCCGGACACGGAGAAAGAAAAAAAAAAAAAAGAGAGATGGGATTATAGGTGATTTTTATCATGTTCTATACTTTTTATTATGTTAAGTGCTCTATAATGAGTATGAATTCATTTCATAATTAAAAATGAATATTTTAAATAGAATAAAATCACTAAAAGGCATCCCCTACTTTATTCAGATAGTCCTTAACTCATGGCTTGGGGCCTAGGACTCTTTTTCAGAGCTAAAATGGTTCTGTCAAAAATATATTTTTAGAACCTGTTTTCCTCAGTCTTTCCTCTGATACTTAAAATCTCTATTGACCTTACTGGGAATGTGGGGGGAATTTCTATTGATGTTGTACATGCTCTTAGACTATTTAGAACGGCACTGTCCAGTATAGTCGCCACTGGCCACATGTGACCACCAAGCACTTGAAATGTAGCTGGTCTGAATTGAGATGTGCTGTGAGTGTAAAACACACACCAGATACTGAAGATGTGCGAAAAAGAAAAGAATGTAAAATATCTCATTAATAACTTCATATTGTTTACACATTCAAATGATACTTTGGAAATAATGCAAAGGATTAAAAATATTACTAAAATAATTTCACCTACAATATTTCTTTTTACTTTTTCTAAATGCAGCCTCTAGAACATGTATAATTAATCATAGAGCTCACATTATATTTCTATTGGACTGAAATGCTCTAGAAAAAAATTGGTGCAGAATTGTAATTCAATTATCCACCTGCCATCTTTTAGAAAGATACAGGGTCCAAATATGCAGACTGCTTGCCTAAAACATATCTATGGCCCCAATAAAATGCATTCTGCCGCCCCTCTTCCGAGTCATATGACACTTTCAGTGGTCAGATCATTTCTGCTATTTCCAAGCATGGATGAATTGAGGCCGATTCAAGGGCAGCAGCACTTACAAGCTGCGCCTAAAGGTGATCCTGCTTTCTTCAGACTGACATAGCCCACATAGCTCAGAATTCTCTAACTCCCCAACATCTGCCTCTGTTCCCATGGATTTGCTCACACATCTGTGCAACACTTCATTCAAAGGGCTCAGTCCCCATTTGGGACAGCCTCAAATATTCACAGCTCCCCTAAGGCCGTGCCAAAGGGACTTCCTCCATGTAGTTCTAGGCCATCTCTCAAAGAGACCCTGGTGTGAAGAGACTGGAAATTATTGCTCTTCAAAAGGGCAGGAAAAATGTGAAAGGAAGGATTATATCTGCCTGAACTGCCAAACCAAATTCTGAGGAGTAGATCCTCCAGAGAGTGGCTCCTGCCGCATGATGTTTTTCAGGGACGTTGTTTTCACAGGGAGGTACAGAAGTGAGCATTTGGCTAGCTGGCCAAAGGGTACTCCAACTTTAAGGGCCAGCCCACCTCACAGCATTCTCTCTCTCTGCAGCAGTCATTAGAATAAATATAACCTTTATAATCAACATGAGGGGCAGAGGGCATATTTTTGCAGTGCAGGGGGAGTGGGGCAGGGGGGCGATAGAGGGATGAAAAAAAAAGACCAGGGAAGCCCCAGATTCTGCAGTTACTCGGTCAAGACTCATGAGGCCAAACTGAGTTAATAATTCCCGATTATTCCCTCAAGAATGACTAAGGCACAGTCCTATTCCAGCAGTTTTCATATTTTAATCTTTCATAGAGTTCTCCTTAATGTAATCAACCTCGGCAGATTCAAGCTCTTCATAAAAATAAAGTATCTTTCATCACACAAGAGTAGCTTCGATTTAAGTTTTCCTCCAGGGATGAGTATCCAAATCCTGACTCTGTACGCCTTACTACTAAGCTGTCTCCATTTTTCTCTCTGAAATTTCTTGGCACGGCTTACAAATTAAAGAAAATGAAACTATAAACATAAAAGAACAATAAAGATCATGATTTGTGTGACTTTACATTCTTATTATTGACAGAATTTCGGAAGCAAAAACTACACTTTATTACTGTAAAATATACCCCCAAAATCACTATACTAAAGGATGATATCCTAAGTATTTAGTCGACATGATTTGGGGGGCTGGCTGCCCTCAAGGAAGAATCAAATTTAAAAGAAAATTTGGTTAATTTTAAAATGCCACCCAAGTAATTACAACCATTATACCTGCCTGTGCACAACAAAGTAAAAATACCAATCTCTCCCGCAAATTTCCATGTATGCTGTTAAAACATACACGTGTGCACACAAATACATACAGTGAAACCAGATTTTGGAGTTTAGCTATTGCTTGCCAAGGTTCACCTCAGAGCAAATATTTACTGCGGAGTTACAAAGTTTTCCTAAAGGAGAACCAAAATGGAAGTGTTTACATATGCTGCAAGTACTTTATGTGCGCAGGGGCCACAAGAAAGATATAGTTTAATAAAAACATTTATGGATTTTGAAAGCAAACACAATCCAAGAGCCTTGCACATGTGGGAAAAGATGATATTTCAGCCTAACACGTTTCCTCTTGAAGATCCTTTGGCTGTTTGCAGTGAACAAGCCCCAGTTTCCTCTGGGGCCTCGCTAATTCACATTGTAAACCACTCGCAGGAAACAAATGAAAGAACAATCCTGACGATGCCGTAGGAGACATGCGCAGGGATGTAGCTCTTCTCTCTCATTCGCAGGCAGAAGCTTCCCAGGATGGAGGAAGGTCGCTGCTCCGTTGAGAACTGGGGTTCTCTAACCTAAGCCTTCCCTCCTCCTCTCCCTATCATGAGACTCTCTCTCCACTGCTTTCCTCTGCATTCTCCATCCCACCAGCCTACCCCCCATTCTCCATCCCAAAATGAACCCGATATCTACAAAAATTAGGAAAAGATACACTAGTTTGCCTCCCTCTGTTTCAATGGCTTTTGGCCCTTGTCTCCACTGCTTTCTCCCATGACCTGAGAACCCACTTAGTGTGCATGGCCTCACAACCAAAGTTTTGCATCTAAAGCTAATATTTTTCACGTTCACTCCATTTTGCTCTGCCTCTGGGTCTTGGGGTGCGCTCGCCTGTTCTTCATCAGTGCCTTTGTGCTTCATTCCCTATGAACCTCAGGCTGCGTGCATTTGCCTAAGCGCTGATGATCAAATGGAGGATCTTACAAGAAACCGCTCTGCGTCTTGGGGTGCGCTCGCTTGTTCTTCATCAGTGCCTTTGTGCTTCATTCCCTATGAACCTCGGGCTGCGTGCATTTGCCTAAGCGCTGATGATCAAATGGAGGATCTTACAAGAAACCGCTCTGCGCCATTTACGAGTCACACAAACTGAAAAAAGGAATTAACGCCGAGTTTGACAAACTTTGGGGGAGATCTTGCGGAGCCTTGCTGCTCTATCCTGGGGCTCTATCGCCCCCTGGTGGCTTGTCCAAAACAAACACGGCCGGGCCCATCTGCTCCAGGGCTCAGTCCCGACGGTGGGGTCCGGAGCTGCCTCTGGGGAGGGCGACCGCAGCCAACTGGGCTGCGGGGAGGGAGGTGGCTGGGGGGACGCGAGTGAGCATGGGAGGAAAGGGAACTTCCGGACACTCATCCGGCGAAAAGGGTCGGGCTTCTCCACTACAAACAAAAGAAAGTTAGAGCTGGACAAACTATGCAGAGATCCTGTAACAGCCTCCTCGTTTTTACAGACGAGAAACTGAGGCCCAGAGAGATGATGACACTTGCCCAGGGAGCGTGGCCGCTTATGACTAATGTCCCCAGCCCTGGCCAGGCTGCTCTTTCTGAGATGACAGGGCTTGGGGTCCACGCCGCCGGGGGAGATGGAGGAGTTGGCCTCATTCTGCTGGAAGACGCCAAGGCGTGACCCAGCGAGGGGCGAGGGCACGGGAGACGTGCGTCCTGGGCCTCAGTTGTCCCATCACTGGGTGGGGTGGCGCGGCCTTCAGGCCACCTCGGCCCTCGTGGGAACGCGCCGCGCCCCGGTCCCCCGGAGCGGCCCGACCCGGCTTCCCAGGCCCCGGGCGGGCGAGACACAAAGCAGGCCCTGCGGGCGGCGCTCGGGGCTC
>NW_007730134.1:85902-98506 GCF_000696425.1 Galeopterus variegatus
GGGGGGGGGGGGGGGGGGCCCGGGGCGCGCCGGGGGGGGGGGGGCGTCGAGCCGCGACTGCCCCGCGGAGGCCCCGGCCTTTCCCGGAGGAGGCCCACGTTCTCACCCGGGGTCGAGCTCCCCGGAGAGCCGGGCACCGCCGCCCAGCCCCGGCCCGCCAGCCCCGGCGCAGTCGGCGCCCAATTCGCCCCTTTCAGCCGCCTTCGCTGGGGACGAGCAAAAGAAACTTAGACGCAGAGTCGTTGGCGGAGCCTGGAGAGCCCGCAGGCTCCATCCCCATCTGTGTGAACACGTTTTGCTCCCTTTTCTGCAGCTCAGAAAACACATTGAGAGAGAGGGAGGGAGAGGTTGGGCTTAGAAACTGAAGGTTCGCCTTCAAAAGGCCCGTTCCCGGAGTCCCCTGCCGCTTCTCACCCCCTTCTTACCACCTAAGGGAAATAAGCGCCCCCTAAAATTCTTGCTTTACTTTTAACCTTTTTATTGATGCCCTCTGATCATATTTTGCTTCAAGAGAGAAAAAAACAAACCAAACAACCAGCAGATCGTGAAGTAAAAAACGTATGGTTTCAACTTGAAAGAACAAATCCGAAGTAGTGATTCTAAAGTAAAAAATAATGTTGTTTCGCTTTCTTGCTGCTACGTGACTGAGTAGGATGAGTTTTCCTACAGTTTGTGAAGCTGATCACTAGAAATGGGGGTAGGTGAAAATGTGCAAATTCTTGCTCTGCAAACAGTGGGTATCTATCTGGTGCTGGGCTAGAAAATTAACCCACACTTAGGATGTCGGGGGGAGACGTGCGTTCACGTCGGTACTGCAATCATTAGTTTCTGGCTAAACAAGTCAACAGACAAAGCACAAAGCTGCAAACCCAATGAATCTGACATTTTGTAAGATGAGGGCTGAATGGCTATATTCTGAAAGATTTTTTCAAGTACTAAATATGCCCATTTTAGATCTATTTTTAAAGGCTGAGTGCAATTTTAAAATACAGAGGTATAGGATAGAGTGATTGAAAGTGAGTGTACAATTATTCCGCTCGTATAAATGAGTGAAGAAAACATGAAGTTTCCCTGGAAGAGGGCGGTCAACCTGTAAAATGTAATAAGGTACTCGTAAAACTGTAAAACTTGTCACTTAACTTGAGTATTTTTATTTTCTTTTCTCCCTTCTGCAAATAGCATTAGCTCTTAGTCTGGCCTTGATGTGGGGGCTACACGAACCTCTCTCTTTCTGATAAGCTAAAACAGAAAAACATACACTCATAAAAAGGAAAGCAGATGAGATCAATACTTTGGAGGGTTCCATCCCCAAGTCCCCCACCGAAGTTAGCAAAACAAAGGCGCTGCCCCCTACTAAGTGACTTGTGAATGCAAAGTCTTGCGGGTCTGTAATTAGGACTCCCAAATGAAACCCTAAAAAAGCCACGCTGCTCTGACGGCAACTCGATCCGAAAGCAGCAATGCAACCTCGGCCCCAGTGCTCCGGCCAGGCTCTGGAAGAGCGCTCGCCTGGAAACTGAGCTTCACCCTGAATTTCATTTTAATCCCTAAGAAGTCCGCATGTCCTGCAAACGACACCCTCAGAAACGCAGCTGCCTCTTGCCCTTATCTTTTTAACTCGCTTGGTGCTGTGCTTAAGGAAATGCTTTAAGGAAATGTTTGTTTGCAAACACTTTCACTGGGTGAGTATTTCACTCCCAAACTTTCCTGGACAAAATCTCAAGGGGAATTTTCACATTAAAGCAACAACCAACAAAGTTTATTTTCGTAATGTGTAGCTCCTTAACAGTGTAAGTATGTTCTCACTTCATTTAGTCATAAAATATAAAAGTGTTTGGTTTTCAATTTTCCTAAATTACTTTCAGGGTACGGAGTGAGGGTGGGGGTGGAGAGGATGGGGATGCTTATGCCATCTGGCGGTGCCATGTGGAACTTAGTTGAAGAAGTTAAATTTACTGACCATTTGTGCCTAGAGTGGTTTTCTTCAGGGAAAGGCTCTGTCCTTTTGAAATTACCTCCTTCACCAAGGAGTAATTTAAAGACAGCGATTCCCTGTACTTGCGGGAAATTCTGTGCGTTGATCACACAATTTTAGTTTCATTACATAGACTTCTAGACGAATCATCATATATGTGAATGACATAACTCTTGTTTTAAAAAATAAAAAAATAAACAAGATAATTTATCTTCTAGTAACAAAGAAGTGCGGGAAAGGCCAACGTGAGCTGTAGAGTTGAACATTTTGTAGCGTAAATTCAGAAGACCCTGCAGACATCTGTGCAATATCCACCACTGAACACGTGGGGGCGTATTCAAGTCTCTCAGGTCCCTGGTAATATGACTCTTTTCTTTATTTGCATGAACTGCTTTGATTGGATGACAGGTTTTTAAAACGTCAATTTTACGTCAAATTGTTGTAAACCAATCAGCAACCTACTCCAGCGTGATTGGTTTCTACTGTAGGTGTCAATCATCAGAAATTTGCATACTAGTCTGCCTGCTGCTGGGAGCTTGTCAGTCGGCTGTGGCAGCTGGAAGAGAAAGGTTCGGACGGAGAAGAATGAAAAATCACTTTGCTCTAGCAAAGCGAAAGAAAAATATTATTTTGCTAACTATTTTAAAATAAATTTAAGTGTATACTTATCTAATAAAATAAAGACACTCAATTAAACAAAAATAAGCAACTATCAAAACCTTGCTTATTAATTTTATGTAATGTTTGCTGCTTAAAATATCGATACGTAGTCAGAAAAAATAAAACACAAAGAGAATATAAATGCCAGAAATTTCGTGTCATAAATGATCATTTTAAAACTAAAGGTGACATACATGATCATTTTTAAACTAAAGGTGAACACGGGGCTTCTAAGTAAAATTCCTGTGGTAGTGCAAAAACACTGCCTTCAATACTTAGGCAACCCAAATGCACTGCTTCATAAGAAAAAAAAATGCACCACGGAGGGAATTTAAAAGAACAATATTTTCTTTTAACAATCGTATATTTCTATCACTCCTGTGGTAGTGCAAAAACACTGCCTCAAATACTTAGGCAACCGAAATGCACTGCTTCATAAGAAAAAAAAATGCACCACGGAGGGAATTTAAAAGAACAATATTTTCTTTTAACAATCGTATATTTCTATCACTCCGCCCTTTTTATTTATTTAACGAGCATTCACAGACAGGATAGTACTTGGACTGTCTGTAAAACTTGTTTGTTCATTTCTTATCCCACATACACACACCCCAAAATTAAAAACAGAAAATTTCAGGACCTGTTAAGAAGTAATCGCCGGTTTTAAATTTCAGAATTCGTAAAACCGAAGCTTTGATTTGTCAGCTACAAAATTCTTCTAGGGCTACTGTAATTTAAAATATGTGCAGAGCTATAAGACGTTTATTATGTCCCTAAAATATGTGCAAGAAGGAACCAACGACCTAACACCTAATAATAGGAAAACACTCTTCAGCCTCCTTCTGCCCACTTCCAACACACTCCGCAGAAGCTTGTCCGAAACGCGAATTTGGATGCAACAGGGCAACGGAGCAACGTTTCTCCTCTACACTAAGCCAGCCCTCGCCTCTGAAGAATTTTGTACTAGGCGTTAACAAGCATTGACATAACTGGAGTTGCTTCTGCGGTATTAACCGGGTTAGGAAATTATTTTTCAAAATGCACATTCAATAGCAAATGGACTTTTCCTTTTTTAGCTTATTTATTTTATTTATCTTTGCCACTATCGTTTTATTGGTTGCTGCATCTTTCTTGTTTTCTTTTTCCTTTCTTTTCTTTCTTTGCCTTTTTTTTTTCCCCTCTCTCTTCTTTTTCCTTTTTTCTTTTTCTTTCGGTTGAGGATCATACTATTCCAGGTTGAGATCATACTCTGTCAATTCATTCCTGGTCTGCGTGATTACAAGAGGATAAGACATGTGTGTACCTGTGACTGCAAGGGAACCGAACAGGGCTAAATTGGTGCCGAGAGAAGGTGGGGGAGAAGTGTGTGTTGCATATGAAGGCGCGGCTGTGATAGGAAGCAGATTTGTTGTGTGCTTTACAAGGAATGCACAAGTCAACACAGCGTTAAAATTAAATCTTCTCTCTGAGGGTTTTAAGTCTTCTATTTCTCTTTACTCCCTCCCCAGTTAGCCCGCTGCTGGAGACCCTCCTCAGTATATCTTTTCCAGGCCTTCTACTGAGCGGGTGAGTGCACGATCTGTGACTCCCGCCCTTCTGACTCAGTCGGAATTGCCTGCAAAGAGCACTACACCTCGCCGAGCGGGCAGAAGCAGCCTCAGTTCGAGCACTCGCCGCCACCGCATACCACCATAACCCGCCCTCCCCTCCACCACCACGTCCGCCCTCTCCCTCTTTCACACACGCACACACGTACAGACGCGCGCACACCCCCCTTTGCTGTCAATCATACCTGCACGTCATAGGGCGCATGCGCAGTGATGGACTCCGGCCCTACCGACCCCACGCCCTTTCCGTACGTCACTCCGCCCGACAAACCAATGAGAGGGCAGATTCAGGGGCGGGCCAGAAGGAAGTAACCAATGAGAGCGCGACTGGAAGACAGCGCTGGAAAGGAGTAAATCCTTCCGTGGTCCTGGTTCAGCTGCCCTTGCGATGATTTATGCGTCCCTTTTATTATTTGTAACACTTTGGGAAGTTATTAAAAGGAAGATCTACTGCTTCCTCTTTTTGGGGTGGAACTGGATGGCAATATTTGTCACTGGCCCTTATTAGACAAGAGTGAGGCGAGGTGGAAGGCGGTTGGATGCTGGGTTTGTTTGTGTGGGTCCTGTTTTTTATTACAAGACAGATTATCCTTTTCATTACAAGCTGTAGACAGGGCCAACTTCGAAGGTCCTCGTGCCCGAGTGATCTTCGATCACTCAGGGAGCTGAAACCTGATGCCTTCCGACTTTCGTGTCTGCAGTCTTGGCGCTAAGAGGAGCCTCTCGGGAAGGTGTTGCCCAAGAGAAAGAAATAAGCAAACTCCCATCACCCCCTCCCACCCCGCCTTAACACCGAGTAAACTTCGGCTTTTTCCGCTTGGATGCTCATTAAGAGTTAGTTGACTTTGTAGCGGATGCAATAAAACTTGCATGGTTTCAGACCCCCCAAACAATCCTGGTTTCTGTTTTTCTCTGGCCCCAACCACACCCCCAAGGAAATTGCCTTTTCAGCAGGCGTCTGCGGGGAAGAACCGCAGGAGACAGAATCCCCTTAGAGACCTGCAGTGGAGGGCAGGGGGATCCGGGGATACAGAAATAAAGGGAGCCAAGGTAAGAGTGCAGAGTGGCCAGGGAGGACTTTCATGTTTGGATTTGAACACAGAAAATCCACAAACCCGCAATACACGGAGGATACTCTGAGACAGGCTCACCCACAGAGCCGCTGCCCACCACAACCCCTGCTGCGCGTCTGCTCTGCTGGGGAGGACAAATCTCCGAGGGCGGAATAAGTGGTGATATTGTATGGGAAGAGGGAAAGAGTCAAAAAAAAAAAAAAAAGGATACAAATTTACTGCCCCCGACCTCCAAACCTAAATCTCCCTTTCAAACATAAAACATGATTCCAAGAAGACAGGGATGTGGCTAGTATGTTGCCTCTGTTTGCTAGGCCACAGTCAGGAACTTGTCTCTGGTGTCGAAATATTTTTATTTGAAATTAAGAAAATCAACGCAGGAGGGGTTGCTGGGGGATAGGGGTGGGCTGACCAGAGGCCCGAGGAGGAGGCGGCGGGTAGAGGAACCAAGAACTGTTTGATCGCAGGACTGAGCTGAAGGAAAACAAAACCATGAACTTCAAAGCTTGAGCCTAATCCCCCTCAGGTTAATTTCTGCTTCCTAAAAAGTTGATCAGGGTCATAAATCACGAGGCCCGCCCCCGCCGGTCCTGCCGGATTCCCGAGGGTTCTCGCTCCGCCGCCCGCCCCAGGGGCTCGGGGTGATTCTGCAGTGCGGTCCTCGGCGGCCCCCTGGGAAGGGAGGGCTCCTGGGGCTGGGAAGGCGGATGGATGCCCAGGAATCCGCTGACAGGAGGAGGTGAGGGTCTCGGGAAGATGCTGGAAGAGGGGCGGGTCGAACCGTGGAGAAGACCCCGTCCGATGCAGCTTCCATTCTGCACTACCCTAAGGAAAATAAAAACCTTCAAGTGTGTCTGGCGTGCCGTTTGAAGAAGGTTACAGCGTGTTTAGAGATTTGCAAAGCTCTGGTGCACAGTAAAGATTAGAAAGGCCTGCCTGAGATTTGTTAAATGACTTCCGGTAGCAGAGCCCCCTTTAAACCCTGACGGGCCTGCAGCCCCTGATCTTGGCCAGGTCGGGCCTGGAGCTCTGCGCCGGACAGCGCGGAAGTGGCACGGCGGGGCCGGGAGCGCCGGGACGGGGGTGGGGCGCTTTGATGCAGTCGCGTGGAGGTAAAAGTCAAGTCGAGGTCTTTCCACGGGCTTTTCCGCCAGAACGCCCCAGGTGTGGACCAAACGCCTTGAAATTGACTGATAAATGCAGAGAAATGTCGCCTGAATCCCGAGGCTGGCCCTGCCTGAACGAAAGCCGTCGTGGAGGAGGCCGGAAAGTGGACTGGCTGGGGAAGGCCAGCAGGTCTTCATCATAAGGGCCCACGTTCCTAGCAACAACAACTAAATAAAGTTTTAAAATAAAGCAAAACAAGGTCTTGTCAAAAATCTAAGAGACAGTGATCATTATGGTCAGGGATGCTTGTGGGCTGCAGCTCATAGGAATTATTCAGTTTCCCAGATTCTTCCAAAGCGGACATTTCTTTCCTCTAGGAATGACAATTTTCGACTCGGCACACCCCAGAGCTGCGCGTCAGATCGCTCACGGGACGCGACTGTCACAGAACCGACCATACCTCTCTGGTTTACATGGATTTTAGAGCTTGGGCCTATCAGGCCAAATAAATAACCAAAGGAGGCTGTTGATCAAGAAAAATAAAAGAAAGCAAAAGAAGGAGGAGGAGAGGAGGGAGAAAGGGCATTTGTTGTTCGACGTCAGCCAAGTCCCTCCACTACACCGAAATATTGGGAGGAGGGGAGCTGTTGTTAATGTCCCTGGATATTAGATACAAAGAAGTATATCCAATTATATTTGGATTCACACGTGTGAATATTCTTTTTTCCATGGAAGATTAATATGGTCCATCTATAATAACACACGCACACACCAGCATTATATTTCCATTTTTAAAAATATAAAATCCAGAGTTGATCAGTGATGGATAAATTTTTAAACAGTTTATATATTTTATGATCGACAAGTAAAAGCAGCATTAAATTTCAGGGCATAATGGATGGATTGGAGATTTGATTATTTTCCCCCCAAAATAAATAATCAACTAATAAATAATAAAAGGAGAAAAATAATCCCTTCCCCCAAAATAAAGTCATACCACTGATTAAAACAGACGGCACAGAGGACCTCAAAAGAGAAATAATGTAGGAAAAAAAGAAGACTGTGTTGCATTGAGGCATATTTAAAGATCAGGCGCAAAAATAATGAGATTCAAGGGCAAATAAAAAGAAGGCAATAAGGATTTATCTGAGGACCGCAACCGCCATGGGGGAAGTAGCCACATCTGTCTCAGGTGTCAGACCTCCCTGCAACTTGCTCCACGCGGTTCAACTTTGGTTTCTGAACCGAACGACGAGCGGGGAGAAGGGAGCGCCCGCAGCCCCGCGGCGCGGAGCTCCTTCAGTCTCTGGGTGCGCGTGTGAATCTGCTAAGAAGCTGTGAAAGCCAAGCTCAAGATTCAGCGACCCTGTGTCCCGGCCCATAAGGAGACGGTGACAAGAATATAGTTTTCTCTCTTATCAATCCCAGCCCCGCGAGGCCAAGTAAAAACAAATATTCTCGACCGCTTCGGAATTAAAATGATTTGCTAATAACCACTGCTCGCTCTTTCCGGGGCCTCGGCCTGTCTGGACGGGTGGTATTTACATTCCTAGAGGCCCCGCTGAGGTGCACGCGGAGGCTCTGGTAGCCGCAGCGCCTCGAGCCCTGCACCAGGCCTCCAGGCCCAGGGCGAAAATTTTTCAAGGCTTGGTCCTCCCCACCCTCCCCCATGGTGGAAGAGCTTGGGGGCATTCATCAAGTCTGCAGTGCGTTTATTCATTGCTGTTGTACAGTTTCCTAAACGAATAGGAATTTGTTATTTACATCCGTTCCTTGCACAGATATTTATTATCTGTAGGAATATTTAAGGGTCTGTACTGGGGCTGGCCACCTTTGACAGGCGCCGTCACCTCACACTCCGGGGTAATGGACCACACTGTGGCTGCATTTAATTTATTGGGGTGAGAAGTTACTGTGGGAGGTTTCCAAAACACGAAGAAAGAGACCATGGCCCAACCCTGTAGGTGCTTAGATTATATTTTTGCCTCGGAATAACACAACCACTCACAACTCAAAACATGAAAAACATTTCCGTAAAGTATGGGTTCTTAAATGAGGTCCACGGAAGCATAGGGGTTTGTAGACTTGCCTTGGGTTTTCCAAAACACGAAGAAAGAGACCATGGCCCAACCCTGTAGGTGCTTAGATTATATTTTTGCCTCGGAATAACACAACCACTCACAACTCAAAACATAAAAAACATTTCCTTAAAGTATGGGTTCTTAAATGAGGTCCACGGAAGCATAGGGGTTTGTAGACTTGCCTTGGGTGATCAACAACTCCTTGAAAAATGCTAAATGTTGGGCGGCAGTTGTGTGGCTCCTTAACTTTTTTTAAAAAAATTAATTCTGAAAAAAGTCCGTACCCACCATCAACAGATGAAGGAAAATATCATTAAGAAACCATAGTTGAAAATTACACCAAGAGCTCGGAAGCTTCCCATTGTGACTGAATAGAAGAAATCTGAGAAGCCGGTATAATTAGCAGAGAAGCAGGCACGATTTTTCGCTTGCTTTAAGGCAATAGATCAAAACAAGCAATGCTGAAATCCTTTAATAGGCATGCTACTGTGATAAACTGAGAGAGCTCGGGGACCTCGCAACCAGCTACCTGGTGTTAATATTAATGCGTTTTTAAGCCAGAATGTTTCAATGACTCTATTTTCCCTCTAAACTTCAAGGCAACCCAAGCTCCCTTAATACTGTCATTACCACGGCCGAAGAGGGAACCCGATCCGATGTGGCTCTAAAACAAAATGGGATATTAACCGTGTTTGTTTTCACTTTGATCCATAGGAAATAGGTCCTGCGCCCTGTGACCCATTAAACTAATAAGATTATACACATCAGCAGAGCGGAGGTTCTAATTGTTTCCATCTGTCCCAGATCTTTGCACTTTAAAAATTAAAGAAAATAGGACATGAGTTACAAAAGAGAAAATATATTGAGAGTGATATAGTGATAAAGCTGAGCCGTTCGGACCACACATGCAATCAATTACTGAGAAAAAATATGTGTATATGGTGTGGCGCTTTTTTTAAAGCACACATAAAGCATACATAATCATTTAATTGATGGGGGGGGGGGTGCCCGCACATTTCCTAAAGCTAACGGGCTTGAGGAAACCAGCCAATCAAAAGCGTTTCCGGGAGACACTCTACACTTCCCCGCCTCTTCATAAATATTTAAATAGCTAGAGTTCTGGATTTGTCATTTAAATGTCAGAGGGAGTGTGCTGCACAGGCTCATCTTTCATAGGGTTTCTCACACCGAGGTGGGGCAAGAGGGAGGAGGTGCGTTTGTCCTACGCTCTCATTTGCTTAGACCGCCTTCTTACGTCAACGTATTCCCTAGCCAATCCGTGAAGCTCACTTTGACAAGATCCCTGCCCCTCCTCCCTTCGTTCGCAGCCTGCCTAAGCCAATAGTATGGCTGCATGTAAATGAGAGCACGCAAGCGTTCCTCGCTCCGCCCAGTTCCCCGCCTCTTCCTGGGGCGTGAAGAAACAAACTCAGGGGAGGGGCCGATTGTGGGCGGGGTGGAGGGAGGGAATGAGGAAGGGGCGGAGAGAGCCCTGGCGCGCGGAGTGGGGCTCGCCACCGCGCTTCCTCCCCCGGGCCCCACCTCTTGCCCGGCGGGATGCCGTGTGGTCATTGGCTGGATTAATAAAGACGGGGCGTGTTTTGTATTTTGCATAAACAGTGGGCGGGTGTCCAGAGTCCGCATGGTAACCCGAGAACTGGGTGTTCCTGGGGGATATGGGCGGGTCGCGGGTGGCTCCCGACCAGCCTCGCCCTACTTTCGCCAAGGGCATGAAGGAAAAAAACGGTTTTCTAAAAAGGTTTGTTTTAATTCACCCTTTTGAGAGAATTATATATTTCTAAATGTATCTTTTGGTTTATTTTTACAAGCCGTTCAGGGTTGTAGAATAAAATAAGTAGGGATTACCAACAAATTCCCCCCAAAATTAATTTTCTGTTAATATGCATTAGGTTCACTGCACCGGCTGGCCCTTGGGTAGGAAAAATTTTTTGTCATAAATTACCCCACTAGAATTCATTTTTTTCCTTTACCATGAACTTCCTGTCTCCCCAATTTTCCACTAGCAAAATTAGACGGAGCCGAGTTGAAGTGTGTAAAAAGCAAAGAGGATGGAAAATTCTTTCGGGCTAAACGTTCATGAATTGCTTGTGAATGATGCAAGTGTTAAAATTGTTTCCAACAGTAAAATGCCCCAGGGATACTCGGCTGACGTTTTTGAAATAAGAGAATTTTTCCTGTGATTTATTTAGCTCTTTTTTCTTACGAAAATTTTCCTTCTGTTTTATGTCCAGCTGAACATCGACTTACCTTTACAGGGCTTATGAAATAAGATGTCAAGTGGCAAAAAATTGCAACATTGAGGGATGAACACGGATTCCAGGAACCTGAGTTTCAAAATACCATCTGTGCGTTTATTGGGAAACATTTCTACAGCTTTCAGAAAAGTAATTACGGTACCTTGTTTGCTCCAAACTATAATGTGGGAATGTTTGTTTCCCAATTTGGATTACACTTTGAAATCTGAGTAAACAAGTCCTTTGATGAAAAGCGATGGAAGAAAGGATTGATTTTTTTAGGCAGGCTTGCGGGACTTTATTTAAACAGAAATTAAAATTAAAATTCATAGCAAAAACAAATATACATCATCCCTGCACTAAAATTCTGTCTTTCTCTCTTGGAAGACAAATTACTCTGACCGATTCTGCTGTTCCTGATACTCCAGCGCAGACGTGAAGATGCTGCCAAATAATTTTTGCGTTAGTAAAAACCTGAGCATGCTCTCGATGGAGAATAATGGTTCGAGGAAAGTTAAGATGAAGGGGGAAGGAAAAGTTTCCTTGTTAGGTCAGTGCGGTCTAATGTTTTTTCTTCCAGACACTTTCTAATGTGTAATAAAGGTATAAAATTTTACTTAATTACTGTCCTCCTGTATTTATATCTGTGTTGATTACATTTCACTCAACTCATTTAATTTTATCGTCTTAAAAGTAAGTGGCTTCAGGCATTATTTTATGCCTCCTCCGTGAAATTATATTCAAAATATTACTCCATTGCTCACAAGTGATTTAATGTTTAAAATACATGTTAATGCCTATAATACTCCAAGCAATTAAAATAATGTGTATTCATCCTTAAGCCAAGAAACATTATGTCGGTTGATAATTGGTCAAAATTATTATTTGAAATAGCACTTTTATACACTTGATTCTTAGTAATTATAAGTAGTTAATTTTACAACCTAATGGCAAAAAATTATATTTTTGTGTTAATCAATTTTAGGAGTTAGCTCTACATCCAGTGTGGGTGCTGTTTAAATAAGCTTTGGGATGATGAATAAAATACTAATTTAAGAAATCAAAATGAAAATTTATTTAATTCAAACTGTCACGTTGTTTTATTATTTTTCTTTTATGAATAAGGCTTTTCTGGTTACGAAGCAATATATATTCCTGGGAAAAACAAATCTGAGGAATGCTGAAAGCCACAAGGGAGAAAAAACCGAAATGGTTTTATACTCTCATAATCAAGAATTAAATTTAACAGTTTCCTATGTTTCTTTACTATCTTTTTTCTATGTACTCATAGTGGGGTTTTTTGTTTTGTTCGGTTACAAAATTCAGATTGGATTCTACAGAATTCATTTTTCAAAGCTCAAATTTATTTTGCCCATATTTTCTGCTTGAACCATAATTTGACTTCATAAGAATTCATAGTTTTATTACATTCACATTTTTAAAATTCATTTTACTATAAAGAAACACATATTCATAAAGTAACCATTTGAAACTACCAAAAAGTGGAAGTAAAATAATGATTGGTTCGTAAAGAATACCCACTGTCGCTTGATTGCATTTTTTAAAAACACACTATTATCATTTTTAAACATAATAGACCTTTGGGTTAAGAAGAAGTAAAATAATGATTGGTTCGTAAAGAATACCCACTGTCGCTCGATTGCATTTTTTAAAAACACACTATTATCATTTTTAAACATAATAGACCTTTGGGTTAAGAACAAAATGATACGATCAAAAGTAATTTTAATTTTTGCATATTTTTACCAGATTTGTTAAAAGTTGCATTAATATTCTAATCTAACAAAAGCCGATTTGAGATTTTTGATTTTTTTTCTTCGTGTTT
>NW_007730134.1:99006-102939 GCF_000696425.1 Galeopterus variegatus
TTATGATGTATTTGTTGATTATTCCTGTTTGAAATACTGCAAAAATGCATAATCACAGCAAATCAACACATTAAAGACATTGGTCTGTTTTCAAATTGCAAAATTTTTCCTTTAGCCCAATTATGTTTTACTAACAGCATCTGCTTTCAATCTATTTGCACTTTTAAGAATCCTGATTTTTATTAATAGCACCTGAAAATACCAGCAAGCCACAAAGGACACGTAATTAAGAATATCATCAAGAAAGTATTTAACAAAATGCATAATTAACAATGTTTGTGGCCTCTAAATTGAGCAAAAGTATGTATCTCTCTATTTCATTTTACAATCTCTATTTACTTCTTTCCCATCTTGATATTATGGTTCCAGGTGAAAACCAATAGCCCTGTTTATCATTAAATCGTAAACTCATAGCAATACACTCTCCAGAATATATAACATATCCTGTAAATTTTTAAGCCAAATTATTTCATTGTGGTAGCAGATGGTTGTGGAAAGAAATCTGCTTTTACATCGTGGTTCCCTTTAGCTTACGGTAATAACAAGTGTTCAAATGATAGAAATGTTCCAAATGTATAAACTAAATTGCCAACTGTGAGAAAGTCTAAGTCTGTGTTCCATGTTTTTTTATTTAAGCTTATGAATTACGTGCAATCGGTAATTTCATCAATTTTCCTAGTGTGGTTTTATAAGAAAAAAACATGGAAATCGATACGCTCCATAGAAGAGCAAAAGTTTAGGCTACTATTTTTATGGATTCAAGGATCCAAGAATTAAATAAGAATATACGATTGTATTTTTTTAAATCTCTCTGGAGAAAAGCTGATTGACTAATTACACGCTCTCAGTTGGAAGGTGCTTGTGCCATATGCATTTTAAAAGATTTCATTTGCTTTTGTGGACAAACACCTCCCAGAAGAAAGGAAATTAAGAACATGGTGGGGGGTGTTTTGTTTGTTTCGACTTTCTTTCATCATGACTATTTAAAAAGAAAATTTAACAGCATGAATTCACTGTTGGAGATATATAGAGATATGCATATATATATATACTGTACATATGTATACATATAATTTTTTTCATGAAAACAAGAAGTGTTTTGTGTCCAGAGTGCCATAATTGAGAAGTGAAAACAGACTTGAAAAATGAGCGGCTTTACTAATAGTTACCGTATTTAAGGATCCTATATTCTGTGGGTGTTTCTAAAATGTAGCAAAGCAGTTATGAAATACTTTGCTATAAAAATGTAATATGTAAAATAAAAACAAGTTAGTGCCAGAATATCAGCTTTCCACACAAAGGCAAAAATGTGTCTAAAGAAAGAAACAAGCAGAGGGTCTCTGAATCTGAAATGCAAAATGAACAAGTGTTTTTTGGGTTTTTTTTTTCCCAGCATGGATTATGTTGAAAATTGCCTCAATTTTCTTTTTTCACATCATAAAGGGGGTACAGGTGATGCTTCAAAGTCATATTAAGCTCCAAAACACTAAGAAAATTTATTTACTTAAGCTTGATTGTAAAATAAATTTTGTGTTGAAAAAGAAATTTATAAAATATTTCCCCCATAAGTTTGCAGACAGGCTCGAGTCCCTGAGGGGTCAGCATCTCTATTAGTGTTATTTGCACATTGCCATGATGGCCAACAACAGTATGCCAGACAAAATTACATTTTTTAAAATTGTAAATTTGAAATATTACAGCAATTTCCAGACGTGGTATGGTACATATTTTTGAGAAAAAAAATAAATTACTCCTAGAAAAAAAATATATTTCATCACTATAGTGTTCTTCCTACTTTTTTTTTTTTTTGGGTTTGTCTTCAGCAACATATGCAAAATGTCAGTATTATTAATAAGAATATTTGAAGGGATATGAGAGTAAGTGAATTGTCTCTTGATGACAAAATTCAAGTGCAAAGTTGGCAGATAACTCAATACATCTGGGATCAGCTTGTTCGGATTTTAAAAAGAGTCATCAATCATTGAAAATTGCCATCTTTGGGCTAGTGCACTTTCAAAACTGTATATAAATATATTTAATACCAAAATGATATATGTGCATTGTAGTAAATTTTCAAAGAACAAAGAAAAGAGGGAAGCAAGATTCACCCTCCAACCAAAGAAAACCATTGCTCAGATTTTTATACATGTCATTGAACTGTTTTTTCTGTGTATATGGTTGTATTTCAAAAAAATTAAATATTGCACATTCTCTTTTGTAAAGTGTTGAGGTTTTGTTTTTATTAGTTTGGCTAGGTGAGGGAAATCTTTCCATGGTCCAAGATTCTGTCACGACATTATTTGGATTGGAGGATAGGTCTACTTTCAATGATCATAACTGAATTTATTCAGCAAATGCTGTATCATGAGCCACTTAAATTGTATCTAATTTTTCTGCACCATAAGCTGTGCCACACTATACACGCCTTTGTAAGCAGTTGTAACTATCTTTGTAGGGCCTATGAGAGGTATTGCATATTTTCAAAACTTTTTGTTCATTTCTTTTTCATTTTTCTTTTCCTTTTCTCCTGCTTTTTCCCCCTTTTCTTCCTCTTTTTGGGTGTGTGAGTGTGTATGTGTTCTTTTGTTTTGTTTTGTTTTCTTCTTATTGATCACTTGTTTTTCAACCAAAAAAAAAAAAAATGACCCATAAATACTGTCTTCTTGCTTTTAAAAATCAAAACATTAAAAAATAAAAAAGGCTAAAGCCTTTTTCCCATGAACCAGCTTTCTCCTCCTCAGTTTGATGTGTAGCTTTTGAATTCTTTATGTATTTACAGTTAACACATATGCATATATAGAAAATATATCATACTGCTACATAGTCTTAAATACTATTATAATAATTTGAATCCCATTTATTCCCAGTGATGATTATACAATTGAGCTGGAGAGAAGAGAGGGAGAGGGAGTGAGGGTGCCGAGGGAGAGAGAGAGAGAAATTAAAGGCATGGTAATCAGGTAAAATGATGATATGAGCTAAGTTTCCATGGCTGGAGAAGCCTCCTTAGAGTGGTTTTTTGTTTTTGTTTCTGTTTTTAATTGTGATCCTAGTGCAAAATCAGCCCGCAGTTCATTCAACGGACAGAAGTGATGAGAGGGGCCTCTGGACTGCCAAGTAGAGTCATTTCTCTTTCTGGAATCAAATCCCTAATTGTCCACTTGTGCAGTTGTGTATTCTATTCATCACTATCAAAAATTACCTCAGGAAATGTCCCCCAAAATTGTAGAAAATGAACACTAAGCCGGGGCTTTTTCTGTTTTAATAAGCACTTTTAGAGCTAAGTAGAACAGAATTCCTTCAGTAAGTACCAAAGTGCCCACAAAGTAGGAGGGATGGCATTGAATTTCAAGTTTCCCTCTTTCTTTTTCCCTGTTTCGAGGATGGCAGAGAGAAAGAATCTGAAGAGTGGAGCTTGTGCACTGGCTGAGTTGCAGCTGAAGGACTCGGGAATCCGGCTTAGCAGGTTGAAGCGCTCCTTGCAGGTACAGTCAACCCTCCATATCTGCGGGTTTCCCATCCACGGGCTCAACTACAGGTGGACCCAAAATATTGGGGAAAAAATAATGATACAACAATAAAAATAATACAAACTTAAAAATACAATATAACAACCATTAACATGGCATCTACATTGTATTCAATATTAGAAGTAATCTAGAGATGATTTAAAGTATCTGGGCGGATATGGGTAGGTTATATGCTAGTACTAAGTAAGCCATTTTATATCAGGAACTTGAGCATCTGCGGATTTTGGTATGGGGGCGAGGGGTGTCCTGGAACCAGTTCCCCATGGATACTGAGGAACAACTGTATAATTAGAACCCCTGCGCACTGCAGCTCTTTCCTGGCACTCCCTCGCCCTACTCACCCACATACTCCCAGCGCTGAGCGAGTGGATGCAAATGTGTCACGAGGACAGTGCAGAATACG
>NW_007730134.1:103546-111049 GCF_000696425.1 Galeopterus variegatus
GGGTGTCCTGGAACCAGTTCCCCATGGATACTGAGGAACAACTGTATAATTAGAACCCCTGCACACTGCAGCTCTTTCCCGGCACTCCCTCGCCCTACTCACCCACATACTCCCAGCGGCTGAGCGAGTGGATGCAAATGTGTCACGAGGACAGTGCAGAATACAGTGGTGTCGCTGTGCAGCACTTGGTTCTCTGTCCTCCTGGTGCTTGCACAGAGGTGAGCCTCCAGCTCCCTTTCTTAGGGTAACTCTTTCCTAATAGAAAGGCCGGGTATCATGGTAGGGAGGGGAGGACAGGCAATGGAGGATTTAGAAGAGAGGATGAACCTCAGTGTATTAAAAAAAATCAAAAGAAAAATAATATACAATTCTATTCATTTTCGTTTCTTCTCAAATTTTCTCCCGGTAGATAAGTCAACAGAACTAAACTGACTTAAAACACAGTGGAATCTCGAAATTGACCAACTACTCCTTCCTCCTTTCTGGATGTCAAACTGACCTTAAAATGCCATGAAAACAAAACTTCCTGTCAGAAAAGGAACAGGCTTCAAGCTTGTGGAAAATACTGTAGAGGCCTACTCAACATCAAATAGCTGCTTCAAATCACTCTGATACATCAAGCCTGGAAGTATCAGAAACAGATGGGTTCACTTCCTTTCTGTATTTCACACAAACTCCAAAAATAAAGGAAGAGCCTGGAAGAAAAGAAAGTATTTCCATTTGCTCATCCCATGTTTGAAAATTCTGACCAACACCCAACCCATTCTAATGCTATGGTTTTACTCATATTGCACTGGGAAAATTAATTATTCTTGCTCCATTAGAGGTGCTGACAATTGATCTTCCAAAATCTCTGGCTCTTCTTTATGTTGTCTTTTTTACAAAGGCATCACATTTTGGGGAAAAATCCCATAGAAGAACTTCTAGGCTCTGGCATCTGAACTGATGCCACGTTGTCTACAAGCAAACTAAGTCTTTTCACTTACATCCTTTTTGAGGCCTGCCTCCATGGCACAGAAGGAGACATTTGTCATCTTTCTAGTTAATATGAGCAATAGTGTTCCAAATCAGAGTAGTCCCTCCTTGTAAGAAAAACCACCTGGATTTTTCTAATTTTTTTCACTCAATTTTATGCATTAACTAAATATTTTCCAAACTTCCCTTTCTTTCTAAGCTGTAGAGAAATCTAAGGAGCTATAATTCTATCTATATGTAGGTCTAACTATCTGAACATTTCTTAGTGTGTCAGAGGGTATGGATTATTGATATGGAAATGGTTGGAGTGGTAAAGTAGTTCCTTCCATGTGCAAATATGGTGAAATTCCATACTTAGTAGACTGCATTTGTGAGAAATATTTGTTCTTAAAGATTTCCCCCAGTCACTGCCTATTGCCCTCTTTAATCAGTCATTCTGGTAAAATCCATCAAGAGCTAGGATCAAAGATAAAAACTCAAAAACTTAAACCAGCTCCTTTCCTCCATCTTCTGTTTATTAAATCAAGAGTTAAGACCGGATGAATTCAGTTACTCCTTTGAGGAACACATCTTTGTTTTGAAAGACAGATCCTTAAGATGGGCAAAACTCGAGCATCTGTTCATCTGAACAACTCAGAAACATGCCCAGATTATGCCAACTTCCACTCTTAAATACAGTCTGGAGTGTGGACTTGAGCACCAGGCTGCCTGATCTGCTGGCTCAGCCACTGGCCACCTGTGTGACCTTGGGCCAATTCTGTAACCTTTCTATACATTTAATTCTCTCATCAGTACAATGAGAATAATTATAGTATCCACCACCTCATGGGATTTGGGTGAAAATTACATCAATATTCATAAGTTACATCAAAATTCATATTCATTCCAGGCCCAGACACATAGAAAGCATCAAAAGTTGGTTTTTTTACTAAGTACACCTGTGATAAGTAGCCTATTGAGTTCTCACAAAGGCAATTTGGCTCATCTATTGTTCTGTTGTTCTGTTTTGTTTTGTGGCTGGCCGGTAAGGGGGTCCAAACTCTTGACCTTGGTGTTACAAGGCTACACACTAACCTGCTGAGCCAACTGACTGGCCCATTTCATGTATCCTTGATAAGTCAGTGTCTCTGTGGGGAAATGAGGGCCTGAGGCTTCCTATTTTGCCATCCTGACGATATCACTTGCCAGACATAGGCCTCTTTAAATGCTTGCTTGTTTTTGTTGTTATTGTTGTTGTTTGGTTTAGTTTGGTTTGGTATAGAATTAGTGTCCCATAACAGGCACCCAATAAACAATTTTGGAATGAATGAATGAATGAAGAAAGAGTGAACTGTGATTTTATTTTTTAATAAAAATGGGTACAGGGGTGGTAAGGGGGAATGTGTCTGAAGAACTGAGGCACAGGTCCTCCCTTGGCACCCTGCTAGAAGTTTGGGTTACCACCAAGAACAGAAACTGAGAAATTCTGAGTCCAGTGACCCAGGAAGGAAGGTCTAATGACAGAGCTAGTGGCAGCTGACAGAGGTGGAGACAGCATCCTATAACAGAAACAACACCCCCTGGGAGTCAGGCGAGCTGTTCATAGCTTTGGTCTCCCGCAAGTTGTGTGACATCTCCGAGGTTTAGAATTTCCCTTTTGAGACATTGAGGATAACAGAGCAGAGCTTTCCTCCTAGAGTCTTGACCCCACCCTCTACTATGTTGGCCAAGTCTTGTACCACCTTGAACCTCAGTTACCTCTTTTAAAAAGAGGCTGCTAATGCAGCAGGCTCGGAGAGAAAATGAGCATGTCTATGAAAGTGCCCTGTAATCTGCATAAAAGAGAACTAAAGAGAAAGTTCAAGGCAGTGTCATCTCTGAATCAGAAGAGGACAAATTAGGACTAGACCTAAGGAAGATGTTGTAAGAAGGTTAATGATGTAATACCAGACCAGGATTTTGAAGGAGACTGCGGATCTCTATCTGGGGAGAATTTGGAAGAAAGGGGAGTGAGGGACACCTGTTGGAAGGGGTGGGGGATGGAGTAAAGTAAAAGGCCCCTGGAGGTCCTTTTTGACTCTCAGATTCCATGATTATGTGGCCTCCAAGAACCTCTGGTGCCCAACAGGTGCTGGTGACTGATTGGTGTCACCTTTCCTGTGGAGTCCAGAGGCACAGGCCAGCACGGCTCACAGGTGTGCTGGGATGTTAGAGAGGATGGTGTCTGGAAGAAATAGAAAAGCTGCAGACCAGGCTGGCTTCACCAGACCTTGTTCGATGGGGACCCTGTCTTTGGAGGCAGCAGCCTACCAAGATGCCAACTCATTTTGAAAAACCACAACCAGGTTTTGCAGGGCCTGAAGCTTAAACAATTGGGGTCCCTCTTTGAGGAAAAGATTATGATATTACAAAAAAGTCAAAATGATGCACAGGGCCTTGAAAGAGGCCCGTGCCAGTGAGATCCTGAAGTCTAAGCTTGCCTAGCTTTCTGGCTTGCCCTGCCCACAGCCGCAGTATTACCATCGTGGCACAGATTAGGAAACTGAGTGCAGAGAAGTAAAAGGACTTGTTCCAAGTCATGCAACTGATGGGTGGCCAAGCTGGAACCAGCTCCCAGTTATCTCATTTTTGGGACACTACAGCTGCTCTTCCAAGTAGAATGGAGCCTCTGATCTCCCTTCTGGGCAAATCTAGGATTGCTGGGGCCTCTACTTCCATGAGAGGTGTTTACTCCTGACTCTGAGCAGAATAGCTAAATGCTGAGCATCCTTGCATGTGAGGGTTCCAGAAAACCTGAAGGGTTTCCAGGCCCAGGATGCTTGGAACTTTGATTGCAGGAGACTTAAGTGAGGGTGACTGACAGCACTGATCGTCTTTGAGTGTTAAAAGAAACGTTTACAGCTTTTCCTTTAAGAACAGGAACTAGACAAGGATGCCCACTCTCACCACTCCTATTCANAACCACAGGGCTCAAGTGATGGTCCCCACAGGAAGTTCCCCTACTTTAGAAGTAAGCAAAGGACAACAAATTAGTTCCAGTGCAGAGTTTAACTGGTAGGTACAACAAATAATCCAACACAGAACTGGAAGAAAAAACAAAATACCCATAGAGCAGAGACAAAGTTTGATATTAACTATTAAAGGTCTCGCATCACCAAAGAACATCTATAAAACCTAGAAGGACCTGAATTCCCCTGGACTACCAAGCCAGGGAGGAGGGAGAGTTGGGGGCCTCAGTCATGTCCCCCAACACCCACAACCATCTAAGTGATGACCACTGAGCAGCCACAGGAAGCACCCTGGGCTCCCCTGAGCAAGGGCAGTAGGGGACCAAGGTCTTCAGCCATGCCCCCCAACACCCACAACCAGCCCGGCGACAACCACCAAGCCACTGCAAGAAGTGCTCTGGGTTCCCAAGCTGGGAGCGGGGAGCAAGGGCTTCAGCCACACACTCCTGACATCTGCAACCAGCCCAGCAATGACCAAGACACTGCTGGAAGCCCCCTGGTCTGCCCTGAAGGAATGGGGGGGGGCCACAGGCCTCAAACCTACCCTGCCTTCTTCCTCCTTCTCCCATCCTATTTCTTTCTCTCTTCCCCTCTCCCCCTCCCCCCAACTGCTCTGCAGCATTATAGAATGTAAAAAATAAAATTAATAAATAAATAAACTTTTAAAAAATAAAATAAAATAAAGTAAAAGAGAGGCCACCAAGATGGCTTGGTGAGTGACTTCTGGANAGCTAATTAATTTCATTTCCTGGTGCTTTCTATTCTTGACCAAAGAGTTAACCCAGTCAGGGATATCAGTGAAAAGAAAGTTACCATGCCTGCCCTTCTGCTTGGTGCCAGTGAAGGATACATTTTCATGCTTTTTTATTGACTTTTAAAAGATCATTAGCTATGACAAGACTGAAGATGGTCCATCTTATTTCCTGCCTCTTCCTCCTTTTTCTACCCTGGCTACCTCCCAGGCTACTAATAAAATGTTCAAAATGGCCCACTAAAGCTGTAGTGTCCAAGAGAACATTTTGCACTGTCCAATATAGTAGCCATTAGCTACATGTGGCTATTAAGC
Source organism: Galeopterus variegatus (assembly GCF_000696425.1). Taxonomy (NCBI): domain Eukaryota; kingdom Metazoa; phylum Chordata; class Mammalia; order Dermoptera; family Cynocephalidae; genus Galeopterus; species Galeopterus variegatus. Next base: position 108,575 of record NW_007730134.1, read on the forward strand.
ATTTGGATGTGGTTATTGTGACTCAAAAAATGAGTTTCAATTTTCATATTATTTTAATTAAATTTAAATAATCATATGTGGCTAGTGGCTGCCATATTGAACAGTGCAAATATGTGCATAGAGCATTTCTATTATTGCAGAAAAAAATTTCATTAGTCAGCATTGAGCTAACAGGTCTACCCTTGAGCAAAAGCCTTGAGACTCTACCCCATGTCTGACATTGGGCTGGGCTTCAACATTTGGGCTGAGCTAAAAGAGAGGCCCCTGGTCAGCGGCCTGTGTCACTGTTTCTAAAATCAACCAATTTACAACTATAAAAAAGCAATAATAGCCAAGCTGGGACCACTACAGCCCAGAGGAAGAAAAGGAGAGACCTACGGAGTTCACAAAGGCAGGAGAAGCCACTATGAGAGAAAGAAAGTATCACTCCTGTCATTTTGAGCCTCGGCTGCTTTGAGGCCAGAGCTGCTGAGTGCACGGAGCAGGAGCTGGCAAAAGCCACAGCTGTGCCCTTTGGATGAAGTTGCTTGGAGGTGGAAGGGGAGGAGAGGGCCTTGGTGGCCCCGAGGCCAGCAGGACCACCAACAGGGTTCCTGTGGACCCACATGGGAATGAGGAGCCACAGACAACTGAAAAAAGGAGCCACTCAGAAGGTAGTGAGTCACCACAAGGGACCAGCGCACAGCCCATCGCATGGGAAGTGTTTGGAGTGTGGGTGGTTGGGGACATGGGCCACCAGGGGTGGGCACAGCATGGACAGCTGATCTGCCCCCCCAATAAGTGCAGGACCACCCAGTGGAGACCAGTGAGGAATATAGAACTACAGGGGGTGCAGTTCACTGAAAAGACTCAGGCCCAGAGTTTCTGCACAACCCGGGTGTACTGGACCTCTTGAGAGCCAGAAGTACCTATAAAGTCAACCATTAAAGCCTGAGCTGCACAAAAAGCCTTCCCCAGGGAATCAGCAGCAAAGAAGCAATTTAGCTCAACCACAGGGCTCAAGTGATGGTCCCCACAGGAAGTTCCCCTACTTTAGAAGTAAGCAAAGAACAACAAATTAGTTCCAGTGCAGAGTTTAACTGGTAGGTACAACAAATAATCCAACACAGAACTGGAAGAAAAAAACAAAATACCCATAGAGCAGAGACAAAGTTTGATATTAACTAGTAAAGGTCTCGCATCACCAAAGAACACCTATAAAACCTAGAAGGACCTGAATTCCCCTGGACTACCAAGCCAGAGAGGAAGGAGAGGTGGGGGCTTCAGTCATGTCCCCCAACACCCACAACCAGCCAAGTGATGACCACTGAGAAGCCACAGGAAGTACCCTGGGCTCCCCTGAGCCAGGGCAGTAGGGGGCCAAGGTCTTCAGCCATGCCCCCCAACACCCACAACCAGCCCAGCGACAACCACCAAGCCACTGCAAGAAGTGCTCTGGGTTCCCAAGCTGGGAGCGGGGAGCGAGGGCTTCAGCCACACACCCCTGACATCTGCAACCAGCCCAGCAATGACCAAGACACTGCTGGAAGCCCTCTGGTCTGCCCTGAAGGAATGAGGGGAGGCCACAGGCCTCAAACCTATCCTGCCTTCTTCCTCCTTCTCCCATCCTATTTCTTTCTCCCTTCTCCTCTCCCCCTCCTCCCCAACTGCTCTGCAGCATTATACAATGTAAAAAATAAAATTAATAAATAAATAAACTTTAAAAAAATAAATAAAATAAAATAAAGTAAAAGAGAGGCCACCAAGATGGCTTGGTGAGTGACTTCTGGAATGTCAGGATAAAATGGGTTGGAACAGGGCAGAGGCAACATATTAGCCCCTATACAATAAACCTTTAGAATATGTAATAGAGGAGGTACCTTAGAGACCGCTAGTCACTGCCCCTCTTTACAGATAGGAAAACTGAGGAGCGATGAATTAGTGATCTGGAAAAAGTTAGCATAGAAGTTACTAATTGGGCTGGTCTACTAATTCCCATGCCAGTCATCTTCCGTGGCTGGGTGCAGACCAGCTCTGGGAGGCAACGAAAGTCATTTTCTCAGTAGTTCCACACATTCATACTGTGTGTTTCCTCTGTACAAGGATTCTTGTGTGTAGAACATGTGATCAGTTTGGGAGACATGAGCTGCCTCTTGGTGGAGGTTGAAAGGGGGTTCATCAGCTGTCTCAAAGGGCTATTCAAAGGACTGGATAGGGTGACCAAGCATTGCCTGAGACTGACCCAGTTTTAGTACTGAATGTTCCACATCCTAAGAAACTCCACAGTCCAGGGAAAATCAGGACAGCTGTTCAGACTAAGACCAATGGTATCACTGATCTTCCAGAATCCAGGTGAAGCAAAGAATCAAGGCAAGGACCACACTACAGTGGGTGGCTTATGCCTTCACTTTATAGATTTAGAGAAAAAGTTTCCTGGGGTAATACCCTGGTATTTTTCCCTTCATCTGCATTCAATTGCTTTCCTCAAAAAGCACC
>NW_007730134.1:111559-117475 GCF_000696425.1 Galeopterus variegatus
AATCAAGGCAAGGACCACACTACAGTGGGTGGCTTATGCCTTCACTTTATAGATTTAGAGAACAAGTTTCCTGGGGTAATATCCTGGTATTTTTCCCTTCATCTGCATTCAATTGCTTTCCTCAAAAAGCACCCTCCCAAGTGCACCACTGCAAGCAGCCCTCCATTTAAATGGACCATGCCTCCCTGCAGAACATTACATCTTAAAACATAACTTTAAAAGACCATAACATGATTTTAAAACAGAGGCATGGAGTGATTAATCCACAATGTAGGACTCTGTTCTGGAGGCTGAGACTGGCTGTTACAAGGTGAAGGCATTTATACAGTCATCAGTCATCTGCACCAAGATCTGCTTTAGTAGAGATCTGGAGATTTCTAATGGACTCTTTAAGAATGCCCTGTTCCCACTCAAGTCACTCCTAGACAGAAGCATTATTCAGGTACCCGTCAAACACTTGGCTACATCAATTGGTCAAAGCCCTGGGATGAAGGAGACAGCAGAGCATACCAGAAGGAGTCCCAGGTTGGGAGATAAGAATCTGGGTTCTATCTGCCATTAGCTAGACTGTGTGACCTTGGGAAAATCACTTGAACTCTCTGAGCTTCAGTTTCCTCATCTGCAAAAGGAGGATACCAATGCCTAGCCCTATTGATCTCAGAGGAAGTCAGTGAAGTAACAAATGTACAATTCGTACTTTGAAAAGTACAAAGTATAACACAAGGATAAGATGTATAGTTCGGGGCCTCCGATAGGTGAAGCTTTGGAAAATGCAACCATGAGACCATGAATGGAGATGAAGCAAATTACTGGGCCCGGGGATGAACCTTCCCTTAAATCACCCGCCTCTCTGAAGAGCAAGAAAGGAGACACATGAAGGCAGGAAAGAAACAGCACAGAAAACACTAGTCCAGAGAGAACATATCAAAGGGCTAGAGGCAATCAAAAAATTCACATTGTCTTGTTCTGGAATTTTCTTCTGTAATGAAGACATAACCTCAAACTGGATCATTTAAAACCAAACACGAGAACAATGGCAAGACCCCAGAAAGGCAGAGATAAGATACGTATTCTACCAATGTGTATTTATTCTGAATTCTCCAGCCTCAGAATGTATGTCAAGATATTCTTATTCTTGTTATTTCTACATGGAATACAAAGACATCACAACAGTTAATCACCCTCATCTGAAGCCTAATCTATTCCTTTCCTAGAACATATTTTTTACTGATAGTAGCTATGTTAGTTAGCTACTGCCACAACAAACAACCACCAAACCTTGGTGTGACATACCAATAAGTATTTATTTTTGCTCACGAGTCTAAGGGCAGTTCGGATGGTCTCCTTTGGACTCACTTATGCACCTGTCAGTCAGGGTAGGGCAGACAGATCTGCTGATCTTGGCTGGGCTCTCACATATGTTTACAAGGTTGGCTGACTCATTAAAAGAAATGTCATCTGGGATCTCTTTCATGTGTAGGGTTGACAGAGAAAATACAGGACACCCAGTTAAATTAGAATTTCAGATAAACAACAAAGAATTTTTTTATGTGTAAGCACATCCCAAATATTTGCTAAATCTGGCAACCCTACTTGTATGTCTCTTCCATCTTTCTAGCAGGCTAGCCCAGGCATGTGCCCAGGGCCAGCAAGGGAAAGAGTAGCAGAGCTCGGCTCCTGGAGGTCTAGGCTCAGAACTCTTACTTCATTGTGTCTGTTGGCCAAAGCAAGTCACAATGCCCAGCCCAGATTCGAGGACTGTAAAGTCACATTGAGAAGGACGTGAATACAGGGGAGGTGAAGGGCTGGGGCCACTTTGACAATCAATCTACCACAGTTCCCAATAGCAAAATCACCACCAAAAGACATCAGCACAAATCCTACAAGAAAATGTACTCAGCTGTCACTTGCCCATTCTATTCAAAATGAGAAAAGGAGCAGCTTAATGAAGTGTTTCAGGCATCTAACTACAGGGGAGAAGAACTGGGTTCTGGTCTGACTTTGTAAATAATTTTCTTTGTTTTCTTGGGCAGACCACATCTTCTCTGGGGCTCAGTTTCTTCATCTACAAAATGGTAAGTTTGCACTCTTGGGGCCTTGCAGCTCTAAAATTCAATAATCTTGAATATTGTCCTTGAGCATCTTGCCGCCTTTCATTATTTCCCTACAGCAAACTCTTCCAGCCTAATCGACTTTATGACTATATTAGTGATGCTATAACTTAAAACAGCCCATTACAGTCCTCGTTGACTGCTCCTGTATTCAAAGTAAATTCAATCACCAATACATATCCAATAAAAAAATGGAAATCTCCAGGCCAGGGGGACATCAGCTCCTGGCAAAGAACAGGCCTCTTGAATAAATACATCTGCTTTGCCCAATATTTTCCCCTCTTGATTTGAAAAGAGACAGTAACCCTTTTTCTGTCATTGAATTAATTTGCTAGAAGTGCCTGTAATTTCTATATAAATCCTGAGATTGTTTCTAATTTGCATGTTATATATGAATGTTTAAGCATATGGTGCCAGCCCTATGTTCTCCAGGGATACTCTGGGATACTGTATGAATCATGTAAACAAAATTAGACTGAAATAAAAAGAATGTATGATATTTTCTTCACCAGTACTAATTTTTTTTAAGTTTGCTTTTCTCTGTAATGGTCTTCCTGCTGACTTGAATTATATTTATGGCACAATTATCCTGTGCTGGGCACAGCCTCATGTGCCTGCTGCTCAAGTGGCGTCTGTCTGGTTCAGGGGATGCCTCGCAGATAGAATATGGTGTGGCTTGTTCATTGTTTGTTCTCTTTGGTACTGCTGAGGAGGAAAGAGGGATAGAAGGTGTTATGGTGGCATCTATGTGGCTTTTTCTCCCTTCCCATCTCGCCTGCCTTTTTTTTTTTAAGAGGATGAATTCAGGTCATGGGCACAGTTGAAACCAGGTGCTGGGCACTTCCTCTTTCTGTGGCCTCCCCAGAGTGCTATTTGGAGACCATTGCTGCTGTTAATTAATGACTTGCCAGCTGTCTACACTAATTTTGTGGCATTTATGTACGCACATGCACCATACTTTAGTCTGCTTTCACTAAAACCAAACACAACAAATGTTAAATACGAGTTGATGTCTCTGGTTCTGTTTTCAGTAAGAGGTCTGCTTAGTTGAGATGGTTCTATCTTGTGTAATCACAGAGATGGCTATGCCCACATCACAGGCTGGCAGGGACATTGCCTTTTAAAGCTTTATTTTCCTGGAAGACCCCCTCAGGACCAGTGTCGAGAAGGGAGGACCTGCCTCTCTTATTCAGGGTACCCATCGGCTCAGTAGTCCTAATGGAAATGTCACAGCCCTTTGCAGAAAATTAAACTATTCCAGGGTCCCCTCGTTTTTGTCAGGAGGAGGCAGCAACATCTCTTTGGGGTTCCTTCCTTATCTTAATCTCATTTCCCTATTCATTATATTTGCAATTACTTTGGTCTAACTACTGAGGCTGATCCCTCTCACAGTTTATCCCAGAGATCATGGGCACTCGGGAATATGAGAAATTTGGATCAGCTCATTTCCAAGGTCCCTCTAACCCTGGCACTTAGAATTGTGGGATGTTTGCCATGAGTAGCTCACTTCCCACCACTTCCCTTCCAGGCATCATCTCTCTAGACAAATCCTCATCGCACCAGCTCATGCCCATCTGAGTGTTTTGGCCATTCCCATCCCAAAAAATCAAGGAAAGTGTATTCTGCCTATTATAAAGTAGGATATGGCATAGTGGCTCAATTTTTGCTTAACTGTTCAACAATAACGACACCACCAAGCAAAAAATGATTTACACTGTCAGATGTAGAGGAAGATACAGCAGAAACATGGCATGGTCCCCTAGGAAGAAAGGAGCGGCCACAAATGTTTATTAAGCACATTCCCTGGGCCAGGCCTTGTGCTCTGCCTTGTTTCATCTTCACAATAACCCTGCATATGTTATCACTTTGCGAAGGATAAATCTGAGACTCAGAGATGTGGAGTTGTCTTTAGGGGAGAAGACTGCAGCTGAAGAGAGCCCATCATTAGTAAATGCCAGGCGGTCCCTGCAGAGAAGCCACAGAGGCTGCAAAGAGACCAACATGAGCAAAAGCTGGAGTGGACAGTCGGGGGAGGCAAATGGAAGGTGGAGAGGCAGGAAGGAACATTTTAGAAAAGAATCTGAGTGAAAGTAGGCAGGAATAAACATATGTTCTCAAGGAACAGTGAGGCGATAGAACTGATTAAAATCCCGGGTTGGGGTTGGAGGAAACTGGTGGACTCCAAAGTCCACACTCCAGACTGTATTTAGAATTGGAAGCTGGTGCAGTCTGGGCACGTCTGAGCTATTTGGAGGGATCAGAAAAGGAAGCATCGTACCCCACATGGACATACATAGGTCCTTCTAGCTCTTGAACTCGGCCCTTAATCTAGCCAAAGGACCCTTCTAGGCTTACTGGGGCAATCTAATTCGGTACATAGATGTACAGGTAAACACTATTTCCAAAAAATATCAGCAACATGACTGCCCACAATGCATACAGCTAGACATTTGATATTGTGGATGTATGAGAGAGCATATTAGTGATGGCATTAGATGCATCTGACAGAACATGATTAGCTTTTAGAGATTTTCCTTATTTCTCAGTTTCTTTAGGACAATGCAATTAATTCAGATGTTTTTCTGTTCTATTCCAGTACCTCGCACATACTATTTTATTTATCCATCCGTCTTTATGAACATGAAGGTTTTTGATAAAGGTGGGGAAAAAGCAAGTGAATTTGGGGAGAATATAAAGCAGAAATGCTTTGTAAAAAGTTTTCCTTTCCAGTATTGAATCAGTTCTAGAAGAATCCAATCTACAAGGTCAAAACGAGGTCACATATCCTGACTTCCTGGCACCCACAGCTTAATAATCTAAAAATAAAAATCAATTCTTGTCTGAGAGTTGTGAGGAGCTCATAATTGCTTTACAGTAAAGCTCAGAATGACTGCACCTTCTCCCACTTTCCATTTCTTAGAGATGAGAATATCATTTTTCAATTCCAAGGCACTGTCAGTATTCGATTGCATGGTAACCAAGTAGAAAAATCTCTGTTTAAGATGAAATAATTTTCATCATTATACTCTTCAGGCAGAAATGAGGTCCCTTCCTTAATTCTGCCCATATAGCAGAGGAGTAATATGAACCAATTGTTGGTTAGAAATATTTTTCTTTAAAAAAAATAGCATTGGTCTACACAATTTTCTTTCCCTGCTGTAATGCTAGTGTTCTGAAGTTGCTTTGATTTTAATAGAAAATTGGTTGCCCCTTTTCCAGCTACTGAATTTTTATTCTCTTCAATCTCAAGATCCAGATGTGTTTGGAGCTTCATTATAACACACACTTAAACCATGAGCCTGGCCGGGTTAAATTTGAGGTTCTTTTGATTTTATTAGATTTTGTGCCAATAAATAGAATCTTGGACTTGTAGAATGCTAACACATTTTCCATCATGGCTACATATCCTTTTGCATATAGGGATATTTGTAATAGAGACAGATTTCCATTTTTATTAGCATCTTCTTATAGAAGTATTTAGCCTTCCAGCTATCTGCAGTTTTTAAAAACCAATGCCCGGAGTTTTCATGAAATTTTAAAGTACCTATCAAGAGTCTCTTAACTGTAAAGATCAGCTGTAAGATGGAAATGAAAGAGTCCATTAAAATATCATTACAGGAAGATAAATTCTTTGCCACTTTTTCTTAATTCTACTCAACAGGAGTGTGACCGCCTTCCCTCCCCTGGTTATATCTAGTTATGGCTCCCTATTAAAATCCAAGGGCTGGCATGGGAGGTGTCAGCGGAGACACAGGCACACTGTCCAAGTCCTCAGTCTCTTGGCCACAGGCACATCCATGCTGTG